>NW_019522675.1:0-17546 GCF_002814215.2 Seriola lalandi dorsalis
TTTATGCCTTACTATACTATGACATTTTTATGACTTTTTATGCCTTACTATACTATGATGTTTTTATGACTTTTTTTGCCTTACTATACTATGTTGTTCTAGGACTTTTTAGGCCAGACTATACTATGACTTTTTATGCCTTACTATATTATATCGGTTTTATGACTTTTTATGCCTCACTATTTATGACTTTTTATGCCTTACTATACTATGTCGTTTACATGACCTTTTATGCCTTACTATACTATGACTTTTTATGCCTTACTATACTATGTCGTGTTTATGACTTTTTATGCCTTACTATACTATGTCGTATTTAAGACTTTTTTGCCTTACTATACTATGTCGTTTTTATGACTTTTTATGCCATACTATACTATGACGTTTTTATGACTTTTTTTGCCTTACTATACTATGACATTTTTATGACTTTTTAAGCCTTACTATATTACGTCGTTATTATGACTTTTTATGCCTTACTATACTATGACTTTTTATGCCTTACTATACTATGTCGGTTTTATGACTTTTTATGCCTTACTATACTATGACATTTTCATGACTTTTTATGCCTTACTATATAATGTCGTTTTTATGACTTTTTATGCCTTACTATACTATGACTTTTTATGCCTTACTATACTATGTCAGTTTCATGACTTTTTATGCCTTACTATACTATGACTCTTTTATGACTCTTTATGCCTTACTATACCATGACTTTTTATGCCTTACTATACTATGTCGTTTTTATGACTTTTTATGCCTTACTATACTATGTCGTTTTTATGACTTTTTATGCCTTACTATACTATGTCGTTTTTATGACTTTTTATGCCTTACTATACCATGACTTTTTATGCCTTACTATACTATGTTGTTTGCATGACCTTTTATGCCTTACTATACTATGTCGTTTTTATGACTTTTTATGCCTTACTATACTATGTCGTTCACATGAGTTTTTATGCCTTACTATACTATGACTTTTTATGCTTTACTATATTATGTTGTTTGCATGACTTTTTATGCCTTACTATACTATGCCGTTTTCATGACTTTTTATGCCTTACTATACTATGTCGTTTTTATGACTTTTTATGCATCACTATACTATGACTTTTTATGCCTTACTATACTATGACTTTTTGTGCCTTACTATACTATGTAGTTTTTATGACTTTTTATTCGTTACTATACTATGACTTTTTTATGAGTTTTTATGTCTTAATATGTACTGTGATGTTTTATGTCCTACTGTACTCTATTGTTTTCATGACTTTTTATGCCTCAGTATATTATGTTATTTTTATGACCTAATATACTGTGTCATTTTATGAATTTTTTTGCCTTAGTGTACTTTGTAGTTTTTGTGCTGAACATATACTGACAAGCTTTGAGATGGATGTATACATACGTAAATTATGTGTCTAATATAAACAAACATACTGAAAAACATATTTCTATGAGCTAAACATCTCTGTCAATATATGATATTGCTCCAATTTCTACCATGTTTCATATTTGATTTTTACAGATATAGTCTCTACTTTAAATATCGATGTTATTTTACTTCATATGTAAATAAATGTTATATATGGAAATTCAACACACATACATACAATGTGTATATATCACATTTGCATATTGGCATTCCTGAATGTAAATTCAGGTCTTATGTGTTAATAAACCGTTTGGTTGAAGGCATTAAAAAGCTATTCTCTTTGTTTTGGATGGGTAGCGGGGTTGTTGCAGCCCTACCAATGTTGAGACCAATCATATGCCCCCTGCACTTTGAATTGCTTTGCTGTTGAAAGGCACCATATGAATAAACCTGCATTGCCTAATGATTATTTTCATTATTATTTATTAATTTCTCAAATCACTGATAAATTTTTAATTTTGGTCCATAAAATGTCATAAAATCGTGTAAATTCCCATGACAGTTTCCCTGAACGGAAGTTGGTGATTGCAGATTGCTCATTTTATCCAAACAGATTAAAACACAAAATGACTCAAATTACAGTGACACAAAACAGAGAAAATAGTAAATCTTTATAATTAAAAAGCTGGAGCTATAGAGAGTGGTTGACATTTATTACATGAAAAAGATTGATTATTAAAAGTAATAAATGTTCTTTCAATCCACTTATCAGTTTATCAACTCATTCTTTCAACCCTTTGTGTTTTGGACTGTTGTTTGGACAAAATAAGCTATTTGTAGTTGGCAACTAACTATAAGTTGAAGCCTGAGTGCAATTTTTGGTTAGTATATTTTTAAATTTGTGACAAATTTTAGTAGATGAGTGATGCCATGAGTAGATTCAATAACTTCAGTAGCACTGGAGAGTTAATGATGCGCAACCAGAGGCTGTTTCTGACCTTTTTAATGAACAGCTTCAGGAAGTACAACAAGTTCTTGGATCTCCTGGCTGCCTGTTTACTTAAACCCTGCCCAGAGACTAAAGTTTACTGTGTTGATGTTCACTTGGCCCGTCTGAGCCCAGATAGGGCGACTGATGTCAAAACAGTCTGAAGAGTTATATAATGGTCTCTGTCGTCGCTGGTGTCCGTGAGCAGCAGCTGGGCAGGACAAGAGGCAAGTCCAAGACCTGCATTTAATCCCTGAACAACACATCACTGATTAATTACATTCTTATAACCTCTGAGGTCTGAGCTTGATGATCTGCAGGTGCAGGATTCTTTCTGGTGTTCTCCTGGCTTGTGACATGGATTCAGGGTTGGAGAAATTATCCTGAGGGGGACAAGGTTCAAAGATGGGTTTCCCCCAGCAACAACAAATACCATCTGGAGAAAATGAAACTGCAGTGAAGCTGAAGAGTAAAAAAAAAGAAAAAAAGGTCAAATCCATTTAAGATAAAAATGAGACATATTCAATGAATTTGTTGCTCCAATACCTCATCATTAATAGTAATGTTGTGTTTGTAAATCCCTTAACTTAAAAATAGGAGGATCACAGATTCAGATTTTGATGTAAAGCTGTACATTACAACGAGAGCTGAATAGAGTAGTTGATTAATTGTTTAGTCGAATGATAGAAAATTAAGCTGCAACAACTGCAATGAAGTCATTTTTAAGCAAAAAAGCAATTACTGGTTTGAGCTTCTTAAATGAGAATATTTGCTATTTTCCTTTGTCTTCTATGATAATAAACTGAATATATCATATATCTTTGTACACAGGTCACAGATATATAATTACATTTTTTTAAGAAGCAAAATTCTTTTCTTCCCTCGTTTACAGCAAATGTCACTCAAACAGGAGGAAATGGTGCATTTAATTGGGACTATTTTTAGCTGCGAATTAACAAACATTTGGTGTTCTAGTGGGTAGTAATGGTAGCACAGTGCCCATGTTTGTGGTATTGAAAGAACATGTGATACAGTGTGGCTCATCTAAATGTTTTTTTTATAGCTTTTGAACAACAAAACTATATCAGACTTTAGATACACAGACAATTTTTGATAGTCGTATCCATTTATTGTTGGTTTTGGTCTTTCTTTCATGGGATTTGTCAACAATAAGAAGAGCATAGAGTTATTACTTGAATTACTACCAGACCAGATGTATCCTTTAAGTAGTCTTTCAAGCAGTAGAGTGTATTTTTACCAGCACTTTAACCAGTTGCAAAGGTCATCTGATCTTTAGGCTCCTATTGTACAAATGTTTGGTAGGATAAGAGGAGTACTGGCTGAATGCTCCTCCTCCAGAGTTCCCTGCAGCTGGCTGAGAGGAGGTTTCCGTCCTCTGGGTGTCAGAACAGCTGGACACCAGACCTGGTGGTTGAGGAGCGACATCAGGCTAATTTTTCCCCCAGCTGGGGAGACCTGTTGGAAAGGCTGACGGCTGACTGCTCACCGCGGTGTGGAGCTCTGCTCTCTGGGGAGGCTTCAGTCAGAAGAAAAAAAAAAATCTGCACAAAATGCAAGAAAAAAAAAGAGTGGAAGCAGCTGGGTCTGCCTATTCTGGGAAGGCATGCTGTGGAGACATAAACTAAACAAGCACTAGATCTGGAGAATGAAGCGTAGATCTGCAGGGAGGTGAAGGAGGTGCATGGTACAACACGTTACTGCACGTTGTCTAACACCCACCACCTTTTTCCCCTCCAGGTCAGATTTGAGTGTGGTGGAGGATTTGAAAGTGTGCTTATAACACTGTGCCTATTCATGCCCTCTGTTCATTCATCATCATCATTTAGAGAATACAGGCAGGACTGTTTGAATTCCCAGCACAAGGGTGCTCCAAAATATGAAACCTGAACCTTTGTGTTCAGTGTGAATACGGGCAGAGCAAGCATTAGCGCTTATGGCTGAGGATTCGGGGGCCATGATTGTTCTGTGTAGCACAAACACCAAAGTATTTCTACCAGAATGACGGCTTTTCTTTAGCAAAGTGGAGTTTGAGAAACGTTACTCATAGGAACAAACTTGGAAGTGATCAGGTTCTGATTTGCTACGCCATGCCATCTTTCAAATGTTGGTTTACTATTTTATGCTAATGTGTTGATCTTGCACGCACTGCATGATTTTCGCTAATACAATATCCTGCTCGTGTCGTCTGTTAACAGCACACACGGTCCTCTGTTTATCTGAAATGACTTATGACCTTTTATGCTGACAGCTGGTTTTGTCGACACCTTCTAAAAAAATCAAACATGGTCATAACTTACTTCAATGTTCATCTTCCTCTTAAAATTATTATAGAACAATACAATTTGGTATGATTCATCACCATCATCACCATTTCTTACTTGGTCAAACAGCAGCGATCAGGGAGACTGAAGGAGCGTCCACCATAAGGTCTGGACAGGAGTCATGCAAAAATACCTTATAGTCCGAAAGATAGTCAGATAAATTGTGGTTTAACTTGCAGTGTATGCAGTTTAGTGTTCACTATTAAAATTTTCCTTAAACTAATGGAATTCCAAAAAAAATTGAGACTAGGATTTGCATTTCAAGTCAGTGAAATGATCTCATCTGACTGGTGTTTTTTTATTTGTTTGAAGAAAATAAGACTTCAGTCACCACTGGACTCGGTCACTTGTTAACATGCATATGTTCTGTAGTTTGGTCCCTGGCAGTCCGAGCGGCATTAATGGGGCTTGGCCCTCTCAGCGTTTGTGCACATGGCGTTTTTATGGAGGGAAACATCTCCAGCGGCGGCCCTTCATTTCTCCACAGGCGAGCAGACCGCAGACTTCCTGGAAAAGGCCCGGTGGCCGATACACAGAGCAAAGCCCATGAGCCAGGCACGTTGGACGGATGGGACAGGCTGGCATGCATTGGATGACCTTTAACCTTAGATGGTATAAAACTCAGATCACATATATAAACTGGCACATATAGATGGTTAAAGTGCCCTGCGAAGGCTCTGTAACAAGAATACATAATGCTAAAATCTTTACTTTAAAATTCTAGGGGGCAGGAAAAGCATTAAATCTTGTTTTATTGCTTTTTTGTTTCTTTGTTCATTAATATTTATTTCACTTAGAGTACTTATTAGATCACTTATTTACTTGCAACACTACTGCACAGAATTTAAACAAACATTAAAACGAGAGACCATGTTTTGAGGAGAATACATCACTGAAATGACAATGTGTTTTAGCAGAACAATCAGAGATTTTTCTAGTCATTCAGGATGAATTTTATTTTAAAACATAAAAACATAAATCACAAAAATACTACTTAATGAAATACAACTATGTTAACATCAACTTAACATAGTTGGACATCTTGTGTCTCACTATGTTTACAGTAATATTTTGTGTTATAGCTAGACCAATAAATGAGCCAATATTAGCTTATTGCAGGTTTTTTGCACATGTGCCAAATAACAATGGCAATTTAGAAAATATATTGCCATTATATTGTTATTAGGGAATAATGAAAAATAAAAAAAAAATGGCCAAATTGGGATCAAAGGACATAAAGTTTGTAGCTTCACATCAACTAAAGAGCAGGGGTGGCTGAACTTCACATTTCTAGTTGCTCCCATATTTATTTCGTGTCATCCTGCTTCGTCCTTCTTTGACACAGTTTTCACAACATTTTGAAGTGTGAGGACGAGAAACACGCTGACACTCCCCTTGCTATTTCAGAAGGTGTATTGTATGTTAAACATGAGTGTGTGCAGGAGTATTGGGGTGAATTATGACCTTGCGATCATTGTTGAAAAAGCGATGTGTTTTCAGGAACATTAGTTTGCGGCAGACTAAACATACAGGTTGGCCTACTGTACACACACACACACAGACGACTATAACTCATTTGAAGTGGTAGGTACTACTGGCCTGCATGCCTCTCATTTAAACAGCTGCAGAAATAAACATGCTGTAATTATTAAAGGTGGAATGGGACTGGGCAATATATTCATGGATGTGTATGAAGGTTGGCAAGGGGATGTATTTATGACTTCATTTGTGTACAAGGCCGAGTTGGAAGGCATGAATAATAGCTCTTTATATATCAAAAACTAATAATGTCCATGTCAGTTTAGGGTTTAACACAGAGTCTCTGCTGAGGTTGATATTAGAGTTGTGAAGGTTTAGTTTATTTACATTGATAAAACAAGATTCAGTGTTTAAAAAATAACATACTACCACATAAAATGGAAACATATCACTAATTTTTGCATAAAAACAAACTATGGTTCATGTGGGGTTTAAAATCTATTTCCCAAGTGAAAATGAATAAAGTGAATTAATTAAAAACTCACTTACATAAAGTTGCCTCTTAGGATCCCAGCTGCATTTTCAGGCTCCACATGTCGAGAATGTATCCTTGAAAACAATCAAAGACTAAAAGCAGCCCTCCCTCTGCTGGACGTGTATATTATAAAACATTATATATTACAGTTATTATCTGCAAAGCCAAACAGCTCTGGTTATTCAGAAAAAGTCTGCAAAGTAGCAACAGGGATGGAAAAGAATTACAACATCTCAAAATCCACTTTTCTTCACGCACAGTTCAAGAAGAAGAATCACTCTGACCTCATACATCAGTTAAAGCCTCTGTAGCAACAATTAGGATTTTTCTTCCAAACCACATAAAAGCATGTGTGTAAATATATAAAAACACTTCAACTCAATATGTAAAATAATTAAATCTGATTCTTGGACATTGTGCCTAACATTAAAGCTCAGTATTTGACTGACACCGCCATTAACTACGATGTACAAAGCCAACAGTTAAATTAGCTGAAATTATACTGAATGAGCAAGATACAGAGAAATGGAAGAGCTGCTGTGTATTTTTAGACTCTTTTCATCAGATTGCAACCTTGAAACCTAAAATTAGAAATTTATCTTGAGAAAAACAGCAGTAGCACTCACAACTCCAAATCCCGAGTAGGAAACTGCATCGGGTGCACGGTCGTAGCTGAGTAAACAAGGTAAAGGAGATGCCGGCACTCACACTTCAATAGTATTTGATTTCAATATGGGGCATACAAGATTTTAAGTGTGAGTGCTGGCATCTCCTTTACTGAGAAAATTTCTTGTTTATAAAAAACAAAACATAATACGCCACTTCTACAGAAATGTTAATAGACCAAGTGTACAGTGGCTGACTTGAAATACTGCTTTGCTTTAGCTTTGCTGTTGAAAAACTCATTTGTGATTAAGAGGAAGTACCCTGCCTTTGAGAGGAGGGGTGACTCTCTCGTCTTTTTGAAACGGGGAGAAATTTGTTGAAGCCTTTTTGCCTTGAATTATTTTTTATATTTGTGTGTCTTGACAATTTTTCTTTCTTTAATCCTTCTGTAATATAATTTTGTATACCCTTAAATATTCTGACTCTATGAGAACTGCCAGATGTTTTTTTTCTCCACATGAGAAACTTGTGAGGTGAGAAAGATGTGTCTAGTTCCATATTGTCCTTTGAACAAAGTCATGTCAAATACCAGTTTGTGGAAGTCCACTTGGACACCAAGTCTATTCTGACAAACACATTACTGTAATGACTTTAAGGAAGACAGATGATGCACATGGGTTCAAATTAAATCTTGAGACAAGCAAGCAAACAAAAGAAAAGAATCAACATTCAGTGATGGATCCTCAGTCAGTATGTATTGAAGTCCTTACATATTACAGGTAGAATATACAGTACATGTATATTGGTTTACAGACAGGCAATATAAAATGGGCTAAAATTACCGAAGGATACAAAGAACAGCATTTACAAAAGCTTATTTAATGATTCAAGTACCTCTAACTTTATACTTCAGTTCTCTGGAGAATTCAAAAACATCTGTACAAAATGTACAATAATTGTATCCCATGTTGCATTGGCCAAAGGTTTCCTCTGAAACAGATATTTTATCTTGCTATATACTGTAAATGCAAAAGAGAAGTGAAGATTGTACAGTTTTATAAGAGGATGACAAAGAAAATAACATCATACAGTACAGTGCATAACTTCTATATGAAATTTGCAGAATTAATTTCTGAGTTCAACATTTCAGTGAAGGCAGCTGATACCGTCTAAATTAGGTCTTATAATGTTTCTTTAACAGCTCAACACATGAAATGACAGTGGCTTTACAACTCAGGCCACTTATCTTTACAGAAATACCAGATTGTGCAATTTCCTCTGAAAAACAAAACGAAACAAAACAACTATGAATGGTATTTTGGTATCCTTTCACTGTATTATAGGTCCTTCATTTCCTAATTATTTCTTAGTAATTTCTAAGGAAGCTACCAGAAAAACTGGGTAAACATAGGGTGGCTTTTATTGTGAAGCAGTCACAGTATATTTGTCACCAACATTTGTTTTTTTTGTTTGTTTTTTGTTTTTTTTAAATCAAAAATACATCTACAAAACAAGACAGTCATTCTCAGCATTTTTTAGTCAACTGACTATTTTTCACTTTAGCAAGAGAGTAATGAAATGAGTGGGAGCAGCCACCATGAGCTCTTAGATGAACAGTTGCTGTAGTATTAAAATGCACTTTCTGTTACCTCGGTAACCACAGATGTCGCCAAATCAACAAGGACTGAACCTTAAGGTTTCCAGTATAAAATAAACATTTACTTGTGTCTAGATGGAACGGTTCTTTCAAGGAAAATCCTACATTCATTTTAATTATTAACAAATCACACAGTTTCTTCCAGGAAAACTCAGTGGAAATTGTTACAAAATCATGAACCTGTAAAAATAAAGTGTTACTGACAATTCTAAAATAAATGTGAATAAAATGTCCACGTATACTCTATAGGTCCAGACTGATGCACAGTTCTTAACTTTTTACTCTCATATCCGCATGAGACTGAATCTACAAATTCACAGTCCCCTCAGACGACTGAAGCTATTTCAGATACACAGAATGGAGAAGCTGAAGGGCCGATTGCCACACTGAGACATACCACAGGTACTGAGGTGGTGACAACATGGGAAATTAAAATCATTCAGAGGGAAATCTCAAGCATTAAAAAAAAAAACAAAAAACAAAAAAACATTAAAGACGCATCAATAATATGTTTACTTCCATAAATCACTGTACATTGTTCAACACGTCAAAGTCTTACCATCAAAATTGGTAAACATCAGTGGCGATTTAAGACAAACAGGTTTGTGCAAATAAGTAAAAGCATATTGCCATGTATACGCTGCTGAGAGTTCATAAAACAAGATAGAACAAAAACGATGCCTATGCTCATAAAGAGAATCCTATGAAAAGAGGAAGCACTTAAAAATTGAAAAGGAGGATTTAACAGTCTGTCATGCACTAACCTCTCTTTACAACGGATGCAGCACACTTCTTTTTTTCCTTAAATACTGAAAAAAAAAAAGTGTGATATGAAAGATTAAACTCAGTCAAAATAACTGACGGCCTTGTTGGTAGCTTTACATTCAGATTGATTTCAATTATTGTTTGATTTTTTTTTTTTTTTATAACTCTGTAAATCCTTTCAAAGGCTTCAACACTGTACCATTCACTTATTGTAATAGGTCCTACTGAGCACAGTTTTAAAAAAATGTTACAAAAGAATTTTCCATTCACAGAAGCTCCCCTTCACTCCAGTGAAGTGCTTGAACTTTTAAACAAGGGCTGTAATCATAGCTGCATTAATCTGATGAAAGGGAGCTTCAGCCACGTTAGATATGGTGGCATGTGTCCCAGCTGTGGTGGCACTAACCAGCTTTAATGCAGATGTTTCTAAACGATGTTGGAGGAAAAATGACCTGGTGACTTTCCAGGTGGAGGCAGACATCGTTACTTTGCCTCTCGGGTTGAGCAGGCAGTGTCAGTGCTAGTGGACGGTGTTTCTGGAGTGTCAGGGTCGCTGCGGGTCGTACTGCTGGTAGCGGTTCAGCTTGTCCGGGTCGTTGGAGGCCATGTGGGTGAAGTCCTGGAAAATGTCCTGGTAGGTTTCATCTCCTGCAAGAACGACGAGGACACAAGACATGAGCAATGACAAAAATAGAAAGAAGGCCGACAAGAGCTGTGGTTCCCAACATTTGTTACATAAGGTTTTTTGTGACCGCTCATTTGTGCTTTTTTTCCCTTATGAATCACTGAAGACCTTCACTATTTCAGGCCTGTTAAACAAATCAAAGAATATGATGCAGGACTCTTCACAACAACAGCCCCACAAGTAAATATTGCTTCATTTTAAAAGGGGGCAAAAGCCAGAAAGGTTGGGAACCACCAGCGCTACATGATTTACTAACGTAATAACAGTAACCATGTACAGTATTACAACAGTGTAAGAAATGACCTCAAACTTTATCTCCTGCTGTGGCACAGGAGCATAACACACGGAGACAACAGCGTATGATAACAATGTATCATTTAATAACATTAGCATGATTTTTTTGAAGTTTTCTGCAAATGCTCTAATAAACTATGAGTCAGCAGACAATTCCTATAGTGAAACTCCCTTTAAGTTTCCCTTTTGAAGAATTCGATGTTCTGCACAAGGGCTCTCCAACCACAGCCTGAGCCCATCTCGCTACCCACTACACCACCCTGCTGCAAATAATTGCAATAGAATATTACAAGAGTCAAGAAATCTAGTCTCTCTTGACCAAATTCATCTAAGCCTCATCATGCAGGTGCAGAGCAGGATAAAATATCAAGTGTTTTGCAGAGTGAAGGGTTTATGCACAGTGACAGTGTCATCAGAACAAGAATGAAAAAAAGAAAAAGTCAGCCATACCTGTCAGAGTGTCAGCGTGGCTCGAAATATGAAACAGATCAACACAGAGCCAGAGAAAAGACGGGAAAGAACAGAGGAAGCAAAAGGCAAATGTTTGTGAAAAACAGCCAGAAAGCCTTTTCAGCAACTGGAAATTGAATCAGAAAGAAAAGACAAGCCCACAGAGAATAGTTTTTGTCAACAACTGTATTGTGTTTAAAGTGCAGGAGTTTATGTACAAAAATACAGTTGTGTTGGCCTCAGCACCCCAAAGAAAACAGAAGAACAGAAGAAAGGCACAAACTCTGGGGAGGAGAGTGAAAAAAGAAAAGCAAAATACAGAACCGAGAGGGTGAATTTACAGAGCGACGTGGATGAGAGCAATAAAGAAGAGTGTAGCGGTTCTCAACCTGTTTGAGTTGTTGTGTTTAAAATTTCCCTTTTTGGGGTTTTAAGCCATTTTTAGAAGACAGCAGGAGACAAATATTGATTTAAGAAAAACATATTTATGAAAATAACGAATGAATTATCATTATGTTTAAAAATATATATACCTTTCCCCCACAGATTCCATAAATCAAAGTTTAAACAACCACAAAAATCACAGAGCCAGGCTGAGAACCACTTCTCTGCACTGCTTCTACATACTCAATCAAGTAGAAACACTTGAGTCGAGGGAACTGTAATTTTAATTAAAAAAAAAGGGGAGGAGGCAGGATTGATGAGGTCAGTTCTCCCTCACATTCATCACCCCTGAACATCCCATCATTCATCAGCTGATTGGAGGCGCTGATGAAGAGGCCCTCAGGTATCAAAGAGGACACAGAGCTGATGCTGGCGCAAGGCGAATCCTCTCACAAAGCGAAACGACGGGAGGATCATTCAGTGACTGGAAGCACATACTTCACACTCTACTCTGCTCCTTCTGCTAAAGACGAGCCTTCTTCTGTTCCTCTCATGATCACTGCTAAGTGTGTCCGCTGTTGACCTTTCAGGCAACGACCGCTAGCAAAAGTTTCTGTATCAGTCTCTATCAACAACTATTGCACATGCTAAAAAAAATAAGAAGAAGAATTTCTTGTCATAGGTCCAAAACATTCCTGTCTCATTTTTAAAAAGTGAAAAATGACCACAGAGGATATTCCACTTTTTAAAAAAGCAGCATTCAGGCTACCTACAGCAGCACATCTAGCCCTCAATCTAACATGCTTTATAATTTTTTGGAAAAATGGATGACAATTCGGAGTATATCCTCATCCTCATGTCATCAACACACATAAATGCACGAGTTCCTTTTCCTTACAATCTAAGAACATGGTAGAAACCCCTCAGTATCTACTCTGAAGGACATAAAAACTTTGTCTGCAATCACAACACAGTCAGCAATCGCTATTCTGACAAGCCAGCGCATCTCCAGACAAGTCAGCAATTAAAGATGCGACATATTGTTTTGCGCTGCTCCATCAATGTGAATCAGCAGAAATGACCATTGAATCAAAGTGCTTTGGTGCCCTTCAATGATTTGGGGCTGCATGGTGCGGAGATGTGGGATGAAACTGGGGTACGCTTGGATCTTTTTTTTTTTCTCCATTCACTATCAATAAAACTCTGAGCCTCACACTCATCTCTGGACACATTCTTAGTGAATATCTACTTCACTTTTCTGTAAAGCTCACATATGATTAAGATAAATATAAGCTAGTACTAGCAGGTGATAAAAAGCTATACATGGTTACATGTGGACATTTTTCTAGACTATTGCACTTGTTGCTTGACCATATACCATCCTCTGATGGTTTGTCTATATCTGAGTACAAATCCACTAACATTCGAGACGATCAATGCGATGGCACTAAAAGGCCCTTCGTCTTACAATTCTGGATTTCCCATTATCATGGGCAAGCACACTTAACCGACTAATAACCAAGACACAATATTGTCAAAACAGGAAGTAAATACATCACAATCAAAACAAGAAAAGCAAGGATGTGTCCCTCATGGCATTCACCTCTGTGCAACCAGAGTTACTCTCAACTCTGCTTATTCTGTCAGACTATAAAGAAATGTATGTATGCACATCATTTACAACATGTACACTATGTATACTTATTATACGGTTCCTAGAATTATCTTTATAAAAGAAAACTGTTGTAAAATAGACTTCTTTTTTCTGACCACAAGCAAGATGCATCATGTTTGGACAACAAACACTTCAAATAAGTAAACAGGCCTTGAAAATTGTTAAGACTTCAAATGGGAACCTTACAGTCACGGAAAAAGGTACAATAGTTGCATAAGCATCAATAGGAATGTGCATAAATGACTTCTTTAAGATGAAACTTGGCGGTTTATACACACACATTAAGCCTCTCCAGACTGTTCAGATAATAAAAAATGTCATTCAAAAGTCACAATTATTGCCAGATAGTGAAAACTGCCTTCACTTTGAGGTCTGAGTGTCACTGGATACTGGTGGCAGTTACTGGGTAGCTAGTTTTTTGCAGATACTGTGATTGATAGCAGAGACACAATACTAATTGAAAGACACAGAGTATTTTAGCCCCAAAAAACCACATTTCCCATTATTTACTATAAATCATTGAAAACCTCTAAAACAGAGGGAATCAACAAAAGTAACATAGTTTACACTTAAAAGGGAGGAAGTACAGACTATCTAGTAAAAAGTGACACTGTTTCTTCTAAATTTGTGCTATCAATAATTCTACATCAGTAACAGTCACTTAACTGAAAAAGCGGATGTTCCACTTTGGAACAAAACTCTTCAGTAATGTCCAGAGTCGATGGCTTTAACCCTGTCACATTAACACAGTCTAGCACCTGATGCTATACCAGACAAAGGTGCAGTTCTCCCAGCACCTGGCGGGAGCTGGGAGGTTAAAGTAGAGGTTGCATTCAGAGTTACAGCAAGACACAGGAGCACAACTGAGACAGAGTTGGATTCAGTTCACTCTAATCAATCATTACAGTCAGTGGATCAAATATCACCTAACCTGGAGGACTCTTAATAAAGAAGATACCTCCATCTTGTGATCAAACCACTGAGAATGAATTGTGTGGGGATTTAGGCCATCCTCTTGTTATTCTGCTGTTTTTAAGTCAACTGACCCCAACTCTGAAACGTGGGCTTTACATTTCCTCTGGGGAGCCTGGTTTTACAGTATGTGGCTCCTGTGTTTGGACATGAGTGGACAGTTTAATTAAGTTTCGTCCAGCTGCAGGCTAATAAACTCCTGCATGCACTTCCTGTACTGCATTTCGGTGGGGCTGTTGGTGTTATATTGACCTGACTGGCTGTAGGGCCCCTCTGCCTCTCGCATCTCCTCGTTCATCTTCGCCAGTCGCAACCTAGGGAGCAAGTAAAGAAACAGGGAGTCTCAGATCTACAGAAATATAGTGTCAGTGATCAAACTCTTACTTTTTCTTTTCCTGAAGCTCATTTCTCAGACATGCCAGATATATTGTCCGTTCTTATACATACAGTATATTATACATATATTATATATAATAAACATCCTCAGTTCTGACTGGCAAATGAAAGCCTGTTACCAATTTCTGATTACCGTACACGTAAGTACAGGAGGTAGTCTGACTTTTTTCTACCTCTATTCTGATTGAGTGGTGACATCTTGTGGCCAAAAAAGCTGCCACTCCATTGTTACTGCAGACACATGCTGGGTGAGGTTTTGACAGAAGCATCTCAGCTCTTTCAGCTTGTAATAAAACCACCAAAAGTATAATGTATTCTTGTATTTGAACAGCATAGTTTTAATAATGTAAAGTGAGTTAGTCATTACTGGCCATGTCTGCTCTGAATCTGGGTCTTGTTTTATCCTGTCAGGATTTATTTAGTGACACTGAGCAGTTCACTGTTAATTCACCCCCTCACCTAAAAGTGCTGTTGCTGTCTGGGTTTCACAGTGCTGAGACAACTCTCCCAGCATAAAATAGAGACAATAATAAATAATAATAATGATAATAGAGATGACACTTACAGCGTGACAATATCTGCGTTGGCTGCCTCCACCGCTATGGCCAGGGGTGTTTTCTCATCAATGTCTGCAGCATTTTGATTTGCTCCTCTTTTTAAGAACAAACACACTTGCCTGAAACACAGATCAAACACAATCTGAGTTATATGACGCTCTTCAATATACCAATATTCTCTGTGTAACAGGTGTAGTGGTGATGGCAGGGAGATGTGGAAACAAACCCTGTGTGTCCCAGCATGGTGGCGTGGTGGAGGGGTCCCCGACCTTGAGTGTCCTGCTGATTCACATTAGCTGCATTTTGAAGCAAAAACTCACAGGTGACCAGTGAACCCTGAAATTAAACATTGATATGACACACTGGATTATTATCATCAAGTGACAAAGCACATTAAGCAGTACAATGTCATTTCAATTTTTCTTCTTCTTTTTTTTTTTTTAATGTTCACACGAGCAATATACACTGTTTGCACAGGCCTTCATCACATCATCCATCTGTGCACTTTTAGCAATAATGTGCTCCACAATCCTGAGGTTGTGTGGTGTGTACTTTAGTCTTACTCAGTGTTATCATTTCGAGACTTGTTATGTTACACTGAAAATTATTTGGCTGAAACTTCATCAATACACTGATGTGGCTTTACATCCTACACATGCAACACTTTGACTGAGTCTGACAGTAAATGATACCAAACTGACTGGATAATCTGTTGCCATACTTACCCCCTGCACTGCCATGATAAGCGGCGTCCTTTTGTCGTCCTCCGTGTTGACCCAGTTGACCTCGGCTCCGTGGGCCAGTGCCTCTGCCATGTCTGGCAGGCTGCGGGCACATGAAGCCCAGTAAAGCTGCAGACCTGGGCTGTACTCCTTGGGCTCATAGAAAACCATCTCCTTACAGGGCGACGGAGGAGGCAGCGTGGCAGGCATGGGCATGGGCGGAGACTCAGCAGCATCTGAGAAATGGGAGGAAAGATATGTCTTTAGAAGGTGAACATAAACTTTCAACAAAAGTTTATGTTTTCCAAAGTGAGAATTTGATTTTTTTTCTAGAACTTCATTTTTTATAATCAACTAAGACAACACGACATGCAACTTTACACCAGGAACATTATTTCACACCAATAAATACAGTGCAGTATGTGAAATAGGGTGGGTTAACAAGTAGATGAACAACTTGTGTGTATTGTAATGCATTGGTTTTCCCCACAATAGATTTTCAAACTATTTGCATAAATTCCAAACTTTTATCGGATTGAGATCATCATTATATTCTTTTATCAGGTTTTCCAGATTTTGGCTTTAAATTACTAGAAATTGGAAAACTGGGAAAATGAGAGACTTACTTAGCTGGTCTATAACTTTCTTCTCATCTCTAACCTTCTATCTCTAACCTGTGGTTCTTCAATTTCCCATTTTTCTCTGTCCTCTTCTTCTCTCTTGTCCTCCAAACATCGCTTTGTCCCACTAATGCTTGTGCTAGATGCCGTTTAAACGTGGCTATTAGATTTAGATAGGTGTGGATGTCAGTGTGCTGACAGAGGGTTTGATTTGTGTTTGTGTGTCTCACCTGCATCTGTCAGGCTGTTATTGGAGGGGGTGTTGGCCAGCATTTCCCTGCTTCCATCAGCGCTGTTTTGGATGCCACTGTCTGCACTTTTTACTGTAAGGCAAAGAGTCTGGATCACTTTTTGTGGAACAAGACAATCGTCATCTCGCACATCCTCCTCATGTAGCCTTTGGGCATTTGCTTTTCTGTACCTAAAACAAAATTTCAACATCTCCTAGATAACATCTGCTCATTTCTTTTCCATAACCAGAAACAGCAGGAGGTCCTTATATTTTGTACAGTAAGTGTGCACACAAGACCCCGGCTGAAATCAACAGAAAGAGAACTGAATGACAGATCCTCACCATCACCTTATGTTTCAGGTCCCTTGGTACCAAAAATACGACAAGACAGATACAAATGCATATACCAAACACTGACCAAAACCATGTGTGAGAGAAACACTCCCAAAACCCCACAGGAAAAACAAAACACGGTACGCTCTGCAACATGATGGGATGGTCCGTTAGGAGGGTCTGGATGAGGGAGGAACAGAGGTGTAGATGGAAGGTTGTTAGTCCACAGCCCCGAAGCAGTGAACACGAATGAAAAGAGGGGGTGGAGAAGCAAGCGAAACACTAAGCATTTAGTACTTACTGCTCCTGAGCTTGGAGGAGGTGTCAAAGTAGGAGAAGAGCGAGTCAAGCTCGTCAGGACAGAAGAGAGAGTCGCGGCGGGCCTCCAAGCCGCTGGCAACAGCTACGCAAGGGATGATGGGAGTTTGGATATTGGAGGGTGAAGGCAGTAAATTGAGTGTCGGGGGGGG
>NW_019522675.1:17566-96303 GCF_002814215.2 Seriola lalandi dorsalis
GGGGGGTAGGCGGTGAGAGCAGGGGTTAGTACAGAAGCACAAAACGGCCACAAGAGGAAAGGAAAGAGAGAGTGTGAAAAAAGAGAAATTGAGGAAGAGGAGAGAGAGGAGAGAAGGGTGAAAGCACAGACAGTTAGACTACCAGCTCAGCTGACACCAGAGGAGACTGACTACAAGAAGCAATGGGAGGCAAAGAAGGCTTAGACATATGCTGCTCACAAAGAACACACAGTATGCCGGGTGGGTGGACCCTTGTTCACAGCAGTGCAAACCATATACAAATCATATACAGCATATAATAGAAGCTTTGTCCTCCTGATGCAGTGTAATTTGTTTTTTAAGAAGCACTAAAAGTTCTGTTACTTACATGTTATAACAAACATTCAAACTGAAAATGGTTTAGGAAACAGGTCATTTGGGTTGCAGAAAATAAGAATCAATTTGTTTTGGAGGATTAGAGAAAACGATTAAACCAAGGGGTAAAAACTAACCCAATAGCCAAGCCTCCATCAACTGATTTTTAATAACTCAATTCTCAAAATACTTGTTTTCAAACATTACAGCTTGTTGGAGTTGGCGACCCATCCAGCTAAAATCCAGTACGCTGTCTGGTCTAAATGAGTTTTGTTGCGAACTAGATCGTGTATATTGTTTGAAAACACAAGGGTGTGTTTTACATTTATTTTTATGCTGACCTGTCTGTCCGGAGGCATTTGAACCAGGTCGGAGTTTGGGGGTAGGAGGAGGCGGTCTTGGGGGAAGATGCTCAGAGCTACTGCTCAGCCTCTTCTCCTGTTTGCTCAGAGTGACCACTTTGTTGCGAAGCTCCTCGTCTGACGGCCGGCGTACAAACCGGCGGTCCACGTATTTGGCTTTGATGTAGGCCTCTACCTCATGTCTGGTAGAAACAAGAAGCATAGATGGTAGATTTTTACTACCATTTCTCTACTCCATCCAGGCACAGTTTGATACAGAAGGTGTACACCAGCAGCAGACTGGGAGTTTAATGTATCCAGATTTAATCAAACTCATATATATTAAGACAGTATTACCTATATTCTATTGTATTCTTTTATAAAAATTGGAAAGTCTCCTTCACAATGTCAGAAACACAAAAAGTTCTTAATACAAAAGAACAAATCCAGTGAGAAATTAATCAAGAGAAGAAAATATTCATACACATATTTATTTACCTGCAGAATTTATTTTCTTTAGGTCTGAAAATACCAACATATATCTTGTAGGACTGTACCTCGGGTCTCCTGGCTGTGGTTTTCTGGCTCCTAGCTCCTCTCGCCGAGCCTCATAGATCTCGTTGATCACTTTGTTTCCCAATTCACACATCAACTGTGAAAAAAAAAACAGCGAAAGATTTGTCAACACAGCTGGATAATCAGCCAGGCAGTAGAGACTTAACTAAGTTACACATGCTAAATGGATCAGACAGTGGTTGTCATCAGGAAACAGTTAAAGAGAAATTAAATGTGTGCCATAAAAATATATTAAAAGTTAGCAAGAAAGAACTTAATAAAAGAAAAGACTTTCAGTTTGAGCTGAACAGTTCAGGTACATTGTTTATGTACATCAGCTCTTCCTGACTAACCTTAAGCAGTTCTGGTTCCCATGTGTCCAAAGTCAGAGACCGAACCTTAGAGAAATGCACTCCAAGACTCCTGCGGATGAAAAAAAACCAAATACTTTTTATTGTAAGTGGGCCACAGGGTTAAATGCCGTAAAGTCAATACTTTTCATCATACAAGTGTAGTTAAGGTTTTAGCCACAAGGTGGAGGTCATCATATTTACAGATTTAGCAGAACTGATAATGAAAAACCCTGTATGTACAGAATGCACTTCTTAAATGAATGGCCAGTACTCGGACAGCACTATGCCTTTATATACATGTATCTTAAAGTTTTAAAAAATATAACTAGAAGGAAAGTGGCAGAGATTTACAGATGTCAAAAATTGACTAATTTATGGGATTATAATTTGTATAATCCTTAATCCTTCCTTAATCCTTAATTAAATGAATAATTTAATAATTTTTCAACCCACCCTGGTTTGGAAATCACAATACAAATCCTACAAAAGTAATCGCATTTACTTTTTTAGGTTGTAGTGAGAAAGTTAAGCCTGATTCCCGTGTGATTTTTGCTTTACATGGAAAACATGAGGTCTGACCTGCACACTTATTTGGCCTGAATAATAATTAAATATTTTACCCTGCTAAGTAATTAAACATTGTCACAACATCCTAAGCAGACTGGGTGTTCACATCAGTGTGTTTACATTTCAAAAATCCCATAAGACCAGAACATTTTGTACATATACTGTGATGGAAAACATTTTCCATAACTAAAGCGACCAAAATGAACTTAAAATGAACTCTATTCCTACAAGGTGATAAATAAATAAACATTAGTTCCTTGAGCTTATTAGTTACTGTGAGTTTCTCCTTTCTAGAAACACTTCAATGTATAAGTTGTTTAGTTAAGAATTGATTGACTTTGTGTTTTCATTTGTGATTTTGCTTTTAATTTGATATTCTATTTATCTACATCTTCCACATCAGTTTATTATTGCAGGTCCTACTTTGATATCATTTTTGTATGCTTAACTGTTTGTGAAAAGGCATGTAATAGGAATTTGCTCAATAAAACAATAAAACACAGTACTTTACCTGTGAATGCCAGAACACTGTATACAGAGGGTGATGCCCAGATTGATGCTGGCCCAGCGGGGGTCCGGCTGGCCACAGTCACAGCAGCAGGCATTGCCCGGGATGGCCAGGACCTTCTGCAGGGCGCTCTCTCCTTTGAGCGATCTCTCCTTTGGCTCCCCACTGGAGTCCAGACTCCCTGTTGATGTGGACGACTTCCTGTCCAGCTTCTAACATGAGAGAGATGGGAGATGTACACAGTCATCCAAAAGAGGAACTGATGATTTATTAAGTAAGGACAGGATGAAAGGAAACTTTGGGAAGGAATCCTTTTGGGGTAATTTTGAGAAGCAAACATTTACGGGATACTAAATGGAAAATGACTTAACAGAAATTTAAGCATAGCAAGTCAGTGTTATATACATAAATATATATTAATGCATGTTTCAATACTAGATTATATGACAAAGGAACAAATAAATCATAAAACATAAAATAACTTTCTTTGTTTTCCCTAAGTTTCTCCCGCGTGGAATACTCTTATTTATTTTACTAGCACTGTGGTGAATAGGATGGATGTTTATCTCTTATGTGATGTATTTGTCTATATGAACCATTTCAACCATCGTATCAGTCTGACTGTGTCTGGTTTTTACCTCGCCATCATCTCCCTTGTCGCGGAAGGCGGTGGCGATGCTGTTCTGGACGGCTTTGATCCAGGCCTGTCGCAGCTTCTCTGAGTCTGCCTGCATCATACAGCTCCTGTTGGGACAGAGAGACATCACACCACTGCTGTCTGCCCAATGTGTGTCTATGTGTGTGCATGTGGAAGGGGTTGGATACACTAGCACACCACCTTATTTTTTAACATATTGCTGTGCTCATTAGACTGATAGAGAGCAATACTTCGGTGACTCAAACTTACTTGGTGGGCGACACCACTTCGAAACAGAAGCGACGCTCTATGTCTTCACAGTGTTTGACTGTACATAGCCTAAGGTCCTCTACCACCACTGTAGGGTTGTCCTGAGGGAACAAAACAGCCACTTTGGTTAAACACAATGCACAAACACCACTGAAGGACCAAAGATTTTCCACATAACATGGTAAACGTGCTGCTTTTTTAAAATCTTGCTATTGATCCCTTGCAGTATTTAAAACAGACCTGCTGACAAAAAACAATGACACGGTCCACATCTAACAACCAATTCATCTAATCAAACAGCTGTTACATGTTTGTCTAACTTTGGTAAATATATAATGGGTCGCTGTGTTTATCCTCTGCTGTGAGGGCACAGAGAAACTGCAAAAATTGTAGCGTTCCCAGCCTGAGAGAAGGGGCCATTACTGAATAAACTAGCTAAATGTAATATTTCCTTTGCCTACTTGCCAGTGCAGAGAGTGTCTAACCCAGCTACAAGCTGGTTTTTGTCCAACTGCTGTTAAAATGTAGCAAAAATAACATTTTTCCTTGGTAATAAAATACTACACACAATCCTTTCATCAGTGCTACACATGTATGTTAAATGTACATTAACTTAAATGTTTTTAAATAACTCAGAATGTGACTTGAGCTGCACAATGGCTCAATGGCTACATCTTACATAACAGTTACACACAGAAACACATGTTCACATACAGCTGCGGTTTGTCCTACAACAAACGTTCGTTTTGAATTGGCTGCTACTGCTCTAAAGAGAGGCTACGGCATCCTGTTAAAAATACATGGAGGGATATTTGTGCTGGAAGTCAAACACATGCATATTTGATCGTGGTTGGTGCTCAGGGAGTCACTTGACATACCTTAAATTTCTTCTGGTACACTAGCTGATTGTTTTGGATGGAGAACCAACGTCTGAAAGGAGATCATGAGTTTAATAAAAGCCAAAAAAACAAAGTCACATGCAGTTACCAGTGACGCTCCTAAAAATCACACAATTTGACATACTTTGATATCCAGAGAGAATCGATGAGTAGATGAAACGGTTCAAGAGGTGTGAGACTGTGTGAGCTCATGTTAGAACAGAGTGTATTTAAACACAGTAAACTATGGTATTCTAAAAACCTATATGTGCATTATGCTATATGTACAACAGTGTGTTAATTCAATTATTTCTTTGGAATAAAATTATGAAAGGAACAGCAATATCTATGTGAATGTATGAATATGAATACAACCTGAGTTATATGGGTCAACTTGAAAAGACAAAGGTGAGAGGGTGAATTGAGGGACATGAAATGCATTAAAATTTTCATTCAATTTGTCCACTCAGGCATACCTCTTCCTTCTTATGCTTACTCAATTATATTCCTGCAGTCATTATAAAAATGAAAAAAAACCTTCTCTAAACATGTTTAAAGCACTTGCTGAGGCATTAAAATGTAAAACACCTTTCATATCTCAGTTCTAAATTTTGATGACAGTGCTTGCCTTCTTTAATCCATTATTAGCCCACACCAGCTATTCTTTGTCATTAAATTGAATTTAATGTATTCATAAAATTGCTAATTGAAGTGCGTCTGCTGTACCTATTCCATGTCTTGAAGGCATTGCTGGCCCTCTTAAACAGATAACCCTCCATGGCGATGCCGTTGTCTGCGTCCACATTGTACTCCAGCTTGGTGTCGTCATGCGAGAAATCCTGAAAAAAAGATGGAAAGGAAGGAAAAGAACACAAACAATCACCGTGTTAAAATATTTTTTCTCCCACATTATCCTCGTAGATCTTTTGGTGCTGATGATTTTCTCTGAGGTGACAAATGTGGACTAATAAGTACTAAATGACCTTGTGCAGAGCAGCACAGCCACTGCTCACACTGACCAGAATGATGTTTCACACCATGAACCAGAAAAGACAGAAACAACAGCCTTATGCTTACAGAGTAATAATCTATTCCAACCAATTTATTGCCTGAGAGTCAAGGTTTAATGGGTATGTAACAAAATAGTGGAAGACCTCTAATGTGGAGTTGCACCCAACTTCTTCAAGATTTGCCTCAAGGCTTGAAACGTTTTAGTTTGTCCACCCGTCTGTCTCTGAAGTGAAGATCCAAATGTAAGGGAACATAACAAAGGCCAGGAATGACCAGATAATACATCACCAGCAACAAGTACAGTATATACAACATTGTTTTTGTTTGTGTACAAAACAACAAACCAAAAAAAAAAAAAAAAAAACAATCAAATAAACTAAGTAAATGTCTAATTCCCTCCCCATTACTGCTACACCTGGACAAAAACAAACAATCTTTAAATGAAGATTCTACATTAAATATTCCTGCAGGTATTCAGCTAGATTAGTGAATTAGTTATTGTCCTCCAAAGAGTAAAAGCTGCCAAGCTGAGCTTTCATGCATCCTTTCTCTCACTGACTCTGCTGTAACTCAATCTGCTGTGTTGTCATGGGCCTGTCCCTATAGCCAGTCTATCTTTAACTACCTGAGCTGCTGCCACACTTTCCTAACACCCTCCCAGCTTTCTCAGTTTCAAGTGACACTGAATACCATGATGCTCGTGTGTGTGTGTGTTTGTCCTTGTGGAGTCAAGTTACAGTGTCATCGTCTCCACAACCAATTACAACTAAATATCTAAGTCTGTTACTGTATCGAGCTGGAGAATCATCTTCTAAAAGAATCCAAACTATGTTTCTGACTCAGGCTGGACTGATTCATCTTGACCCTCATGAAGCCGATGAGAGTTAGTGCTCTGATCAAAAATGTTCACCTCAAGAATTAAACGAAAACAAAACAAACCTTTAGAGCAGCATTTATACAGTGAAAGTTAAACACTCCTCTGCCTGCCACTTCACATCACTGATACGTAGTGACCATCTGTTTGTCAGTTCTTAAGTATAAGTTTAAGAGGAACTTCAGTAATTCTATGGCAAAATCAACAGGAAGCAAATGGCTGATGGATTCAAATGACTTGCAAAAATGCAATAACTTTTAAGTTGTGACCAAAACACTGAAAATACTACAAATAAATAAATTCTTATTACAGACAAACCCCAGTGTAGCAAATTCAGTAAGTCAAACAGATCAACATTGATAACTGAGAGTGCTGAGTGGAAATGACCTCAGTCATTCCGCAGGCAGTGACTCCTGTCTCCTGTTTACTTCCTGGAAAGCAGCCATGCTAAACATGCACATAGAGTGGAAATATCAGGACTCTAATGGGTCTAATTCTATACTTTATATTTATCTATTATTTTATATTTCTTAAATCTTTCTTTTTGGCATTTGATAAATTGTTTTCAAATAGTTTTTACCGTGACACTTGTTCTGTCTTATCAGCATGTCAGTCATCTGTAAAGTACTCTGAATTACATGAACCTGTAGGAAAGGGGCTATATAAATAGAGTTTGATCAATTCATTGATAGTGCATGACAGATGACGGCACAGTGACCATTTGTGCATGCATGTTCCCACTCATTGCTGGTGTAAATGTAGCCTGAGCGAAAGCTTAACAAGTTAAACCCCTCTTTCCTATGATGCCATGGTGTAATCAGATGGATGCACACTCACTCACACACACACACACACACACACACACACACACACACACACACAAATAACATTTTCCTGCATGACATACACTGGGACAGGGGAGGTTATTTTGGGTGCACAAGGCGAACAAAATGTTTGTGTATTAAGCTTCTGAACAGAAAGATGATGGAAAGATTCCATTTCAGGAATTCAACAGATGACCTTTTCCTAAAGGTTGGACAAAATTACTGCAATGTGTAGAAAAATAACAGCCTTCAGATTCATCTAGGGCCAGGGAAATCATGACAGTAACACTGACCTCTTTGATCCATGTGTGCGTTCACTCACACATGTACAAACACAAATGCAAACATTTTATGACCCACAATCCCTACGGCCAAAGAATGAAAGACAAAGTGATGCTGTCATGTGAAAACCACCCTGGTTCTTTTGTTTCAACTATGGCTTGAGAAATTTCTGTGACCACTTAGGCCTGGGAAATCATTTTCAACTCTGTTTCATATATTTAAAATCAGGTAGTGGTCAAGCTACAAGCAAGGCTGCTGTTCTTAGTTCCTGAAACATTTTAGAGACACAAGGTTTTCGTCTGACAACAGAGATACGTTCATTTATTATCCAAACAGCCAAAACGGGAAAGTCAACTGCACAGCAACAAACCACTCACTAACATCAAACCAGCAACCTGAGTTCACTGTAGTGGACACTGGCACCAACGTTGAGGCATCAAAATGCATGCTGCATAATCAAGACACATCAAGACTTATGCACTCTACAGATACAGATGCAAACATAAACACAAACACTGCAATGCAGTCTCTGAGCATGAGCAGGAAAGGAATGGAAAGGAGAGGAGAGGAGAGGAGATGAAAGACAGGGACAGGTAGGGCTACAAAACGGAAGTCAGATGGAAATCGATGCGATGACTCTACGTACGGAGGTCGACCTCCAAGCACAAAAGTTGCGGCAGTCTGGCAAAGAGTCGAGCTCAGTCACCTCCTAAAACGTCACACAAAGCAAGAGAACGACACACAGAAAATAAATATGTATTTCCTTACGCTAACACAAAGGAATTTCACATATCACAGATATGCCAAAATAAAAAAATCAAGCACACAAAAGAGATGTACTCACACTAAAGAAGCACAAACATAAACACAGACTATTACTATAAATAGCAATGGGCACAGAGACACTGTCGCATGCATTGACATACAAACATTCTTGCTCAGTGCCTCTTAGTTGCACTCACCAGATACCACACATAGTGGAAACGGCTGAAAATCTTCATTTTTATGGAGTGTGTGCCAAGTTGTGTGTGTGTGCGAATGTTTCCCTGTGAGGCTGATGAATCTTTTCTATCTCAAAGTCGACCTGTGTAGCATCTCAATGACAGTACCACTATAAGCAGCGTGACTTGTCTCTCACCTCCTCCTCTACTGTGGCTCCGTGTGTGTCTATCAAAACTTTCGTCACAGGTTCGGCTGCTCCTCCTCCTAAGGCCTCATGCTCTAAGTGAAGGTCGTGTGTGTGTGTGTGTGTGTGTGTGTGTGTGTGTGTGTGTGTGTGTTGTGGTGTGACTGTTGGGTTAGAATAATTAAGTATACTGTGCAGAGGAGCTCAGGCATCAAACATTTATACTGACCTCAGTTTAACACTCAGCTTTTCCCTTCCCTCTTTTATCTCCATCGTATGTGTGTTACTGAAGTAACCAATCATTTAACCACACTGAATGTCTGTAATTTTCAGCCTTTTAGTATGTATGGCTGTTAAGGGCTTTTTCTCACAGAAAAACAATAAGACCACAGCTGTTTCAACTCCAATGACTTGCCTTTTATTTCTTTATGAGATAAGACAGAAAAATCTTTAAGTCAGCAGCCCATCACTCTCTCCCATAGCAACATTGTGACTCTGTCATGCTCCATGGTCACAGTGCTGCTGCTGAATAATGCACACAGGCAGGCAGGAAGCATACTAAACACAACCTCAGGACCCTCTTCAACTCCCGTGAGGATAGGAGGTTTCATCAATACAATGACTGTGGAAGGGTTTGTGTGCAAGCACAAATAAAATGGAGGTTTTAGTAAAGGTTTTAGTGTCCAATGGCATACAACACATAATGACCTATAATGACACATAATAAAATGATGCGGGGCTGATATGGTCACTGAATCAATAACAACAATTAATCAGTTCCTTTACACGACTTCTAACTCCCAGAACTCACATTCTGGCTCAGACTGAAGTATAACAGAAAACACTCTCTACCGAGTGGAGTTTCACAACACCAGTAAGTAATGGGGACAGCCCCACAAGTAAACAACCTGCGTCACCGACAAAACTACAAAGGCAAGAGGAGGCTTCAGAGACGTGTAGAAGTGTGTTATGTTGCACATTACCCTAATCCCTGAGGCTGATACAGATCATTAGATCAGTTTATACTAAATATAGTTGATTAAAATAGCAGTGTAGGTTCTATTGCAAGTGGAAAATCAGCATGATGGATTGAAGAACCCGTAAGGCCATAGATGTCAAAGTTGCCTTGGGGAATACTGCGGGCCAAATATCACATTGAATAACATTTGTGCACTTTGCAACCTGCAGCACTTGAGAATTATGGGATAAGTAATACATTAGCTTTGTGCTGTAAAGCACAGGATATATACCATATATTGCTTTTCCATTGCACTTGTACTGATAACTACAGGCATGTTTCACTTTATTCACCTCGAAACCTTTGCAAGATACTAAAAAGAAATGTGATAAAGGTCACTGCCAAAAACATTTCAGTTGTTTTGGCATGTGTGAACAGCTGAACCCAACTGAGCATAAAACAAGCAACATGAGTTCAGTGTGGAAAGCCATGTGCAATATGGCATTATGGTATCAAAAGAGACAGACTTAATTCAATTAATCAAACTGAGGTTGACTTAAGCAACACAAGGACACGTGACAAATAAAAATCCCTAAAATGGCATCTTATCATTGCATATTTCCAGTTTAATTTATGATGAACCAGCTCACTCGTCTTCATACAAAAGATGAGAGCTGCAGAAGTGGAGTCTGAGCAGAAAGCAAAGAGTACAGTATCTATCCAACCATGCAGACATGTCACAGGATCAACAGTGAGGGAAGAAAAAGGAAGAGTAGCACAGCTTACCTGCAAAGCAGCCTGAAGTGAGCAATAGAAGAAGAGAGGAGACAAAAAGGGCAGAAGTAGAAGAAAAGAAGACACAATTGGTTAGGAATGTCTGTGTACAAACAGCTAGACAAGAGAGAGCAGTGGGAGCAAGACAACATAAAAATAGCATCAAAGTAAATTGAGGGAGGGGTGGTGGAGGATAGGTGCTCAAGGACAAGCGGAAGCTGGCACACGTACCATCAATGACCGAGCAAGAGGGAAGAGAGAGATAGAGGACAGGACACACAAAATATATAGGGGGAGGAGATGGGGGAAAAAAAAAAAAAAGGAAACGACAGAAGGTACATAAAAAGAAAGACGTCAGAAGAAGAACTACTTGCACACAGTTAGAGACTGAAACGAATATCACTGGAAAGGCAGACAAATTAACAGAAGCCCAGCAGACAACAGCTGGGTAAAGGACTGGCAGATGTTGTCTGGAGTTAATGATGTTAAGCTAAGGGCAATTTATCACCACTACATCTTGTAACATAACAATCCTGCTTAACTTTTATACTAGGGAGGGTTCATGAAGCTCCCAAAAGATCAGTGTCCAAAATTAATAGAAGCTTATGACAAAACGGCTCATATATACCTAGGACATATTTGTGAAATTAAAACTGTATGGGGCAAAAAACACATTTCTTCTATTGCCTGTTTGTAATTTCTTGACAAAACTTCTGGTGTGCCCACATGGAAGACAATTTACTAAAAAGTGTGACTCAGTGGGGATATTATGGTTGGCAGAGGTGCTGGACAGAGAAGGCAGCATGCTGAAACGCAATCTTGTTTGTTTGGAAATGGGTTACCGTCAGCCGTCAATAATGCATGGGCGTGTGGCTGAGATCATCCATAAGGATTACCTTACACCTGAGGACGGAGTACTACCTCCATTCACTTAAATAACAAAGTAAATGGCTGAAATCAGTCGTTTAATATATAAATGTCCCCTAGGGCAAATTATTTGCAATATTGTTTCAATTGGAAATAATTGAATTTTAACATGCTAACAAATTGAGAACTTGAGCATGGAGCATTTTAGCATTCAGAGGGAGTTCAGGGCAGAGGAGCAGTGGTGGCGGTGCAGGAGGTTGTGATCAGGGGGATAAGAGCACCTGGCTGTGGGGTAAAAGTCCTGTAAGATCCCAGCAGAGTGCTGTAGATTTACTTTTAATGGCAGGAGGCATAAGTGCAATAAGAAAGGCTTTGTGACCAAAAGCAAGAGGCTCCAACAGCCATAAAGTTACTACATACACACACGAGAAGCCCAGGCTCAGTGTAGCTTTGCCATGTTGATCACACACTGAGTTAAGTATTTATGTTTGTGTGTTTTTCTGCTGGACAGGAGCAAGGACAACAAAGTGAGCGTTCATTATTTTCCATTCACAATCACCCACCTGATCATGTTATATTGTGATTTATGTGTTCAACAAGAAACCAAGAGAAGATGGGGCCATATTGTGTGAGTGTGTGTGTGTGTCTGTGCACCTTTTGCTGGATGGTGGAGTGTTTCTGTTCCATGTCTCTTTTCTCTTTGGCAGCATCTACCACCAGCTGGTCCAACTGCAAGAGACAGAACGACTGATTAGTCAAGCTTACCAAACCACCTGGTCACATACATTTCATTCAGAAACAGCATTGTCATACGTTTAAGTTTTTATTCAAGACAAAACATGTACAACTTGTTGGATTCTTTTTTATTTTTTTTTTATTTATTTATCTCACCATACAATTACAGAAGACAAGCGTGGTTATCTATCTATCTATCTATCTATCTATCTATCTATCTATCTATCTATCTATCTATCTATCTATCTATCTTTTAAATCAAAGGTTTTTCTTTCGACTGAATTTGAAAGGTTTATGTATGTGTGTGTGCACACTGATGCTTCTTTATTTCCTGTTCCAATCTTGAGAGCAAAAATGATTCCAGCAAATAAACAACTTTTCCACAAGCCACACCGAGACAAGACACACTCTCTCCTCTAAACAAAATGGACTGTGCTACAGAGGCTTCATCATGTGTGAAATTGGATGGGGGGGTGATTGATTCTCCTCGTCTGCGGGAGTAACCATTGCGTGCAGAGAGGAAAAACAAAGAATCTTTTGAGCATAGGGAGAGCAACAAATTAAAAAAAAAAAAAAAAAAAAAAAAAAAAGGAACTTCAATGAAGTGCCGGAGGTCATATGGTGATGCCAAAAATGTGCCAGTTTGCCTTACAGCAGTGAAATTCTACTGTGTGCCTTTTGTCTGTTGCCGCAATGTGACCTAAATCAGCACGTCTCAAGCCCAAAACACAAAAGGATCAGTATCAAATTATAGGTCAATGATTGAGGAGGGGGTTATAGAATTACACGTGAATAAGGGTGAGTAGAGTTCAAAGTTTCAGTCTCCTGTTAAGTGCCAAACTTCGGAGAACTGATTTATCCACCAGGCATTGATTCTTCTTACTACCGACCTACAAATCACTAATGATCCACTGGTTTCTTTTCACTACATTTCTAATATAAAGAAAGCAATGTAGCTTGGTAACAGGTTTGTCAAGAAACTAATAATAGTTGTCACTGAACCAACCTATGGCAACATAAAGCTAAAATCATTATCATTCTCTTTGTGACCCTGTGTAAGCAGTATGTGCCTTAAAATCCCTGATTTATTTAAAACGGGCATACTCGGTATCAGTTGCTTGGCCATAAACATTTGACGCATGGCTCTGCTGAGTGAGTACATATACAAAGAATTTAACAATAAAAATGAAAGAAAGAAAAATAAATCAGTACAGAAAAGAGAAATGTGACAGTAAAGGCATATTGAACATTGAACATGAGTGTTTTGCATGTTCAGTACAGATTTGACAAGCACCAGTGACCACAACTTCCAAGCTAGGGGGCAATTTCATATTAATGGGTAACAGAGAAGCCACTGTACAAAATGATACGGAGGAAGGCGGAACCAAGATTTGACTTCCTCTCTGATGTGGTAAAATGTTTTGTACTGTAGCTTTCATCAGCCAGTATTTTTAGCAAAATAACAGTCTGCTTATTAACAACAGAGTCACAGAGCTTTCTTTCACAAAATACATATGAACATAAAAACGCTACTATTTGATATATTTAGAGAGGACAGCACTGGAGGGAGCTGGATCCTTTGTTTTATTTACAGAGGAAATGGGTGGACGGCAAAGCGGCAGTCTGATAACATCAGATGGGAAATGTTTTTCCCTGTCGCACCATAACAACTAGTCCAGTCCAATCCATGTCATCTATCCGCCTCTATCTGTATCTGTAAAGGCAGGTTTGTGTTTGTGTGTAGCTCTCTGCATATTTTGTGACAGTGACTCAACTTAACTTCAACATCTTATCTATGTGTAGCCCCCGCTGATTTCATCAGCGGAGACAATCGTCTCAAACGGTTCATTCGGTCTCTGTTTGTCACCTACAAACCACAGAACCACACTGAAGCCTTTCACTCAGATCTGTCATGACATGTAACTACGATGACAAGCTGCATGATTCATGGAAAAGATATTAAAGAAACCATCCCTCTGAATGCACATATTCATTCAGCACATGTGTTCAACCCTGAGGCTCTGTGTCATGGAAAGATGCATTCAGCAGAATATCTTATATTTAAAAGCAGTCCAGCTGTTTCCAACAGCAAGGATGGAAAAAATAGCATATTTCACATGAATCATGACGTTGTCATGCAAGTATATTCAAAATGGAACTTCAGTAATCTTAGTTTTGGCTGATTGTGGGTAAATAAAACAGATTATAATATTTCTTTGTTTAATTGACTTGTCATCAGTGCTGCTGTAACTTTCTGTATCAGCTCCAGCTACATACCAGTTCAGTAACTCATTCTCAAACAACCACAGCCACAGTATTGTAAAAGTCTGGTTTTAACCTCCGGAGGAGTATAATATCTTCCTGTTTTTGTGTGACCACTATTCCTTTCATCATCAATGTTTCTAGAGGTTGCTGGGCAATTTCAATTTTCTGTCTTCTGTTCACAAGCAAAAGCAACCGCACTGTTGAGATTATTGTGCAAGACCGCTTGACACCCGTATGCTCCATACTGCACATCTTTTTGACTCCAGGACAGGGTAGGAAACAAGCTCTGTTCATCTACCGCCCACTTCTATCTTTTCCTCTCACCACCCCCAAAGTATAGAACTGATGAAAACCAACATGTGCAGTATTTTCATAAGAGGAAATAAGTGCATTTCTCTGCACTGACATTCAGCCGGGTGCTCTGTCTTCTAAAAAAAAAAAAAATTATTTGTCAGCTTATTGACTGTGAAAGATCATCACATTTTTTTTTTTTTTTTGGAGTGCCACTTTTCCTGACTTGGTTCTGGAGAGTATATACTAGTAAACTGTTGTTGGTTTGTATTCCCACCCTTGATCATTTTCTCATTCGTTACAGGCACCAAATCATATTATCAGACCTGTTGACAGCTCCTCCACACCTCCCTGCACAGCCTCTCCACCTTCTTCAGCTTCATGATGGGGAAGAGAAAAGAAATAATCCACAATCTTCTTGTCGCTGCTTCCCACAGCTCGGCGTCTAATCTTCCTTTCCTTTCAGTCTTGTACTGCTCCAAATTCAGTGCGACAGGCTTACAATCCACACAGCACAGTTATACTCAAGTTGTTCTCAGTTTGAAACCAACCCTCTATCTCTCTTTCCCTCCCTCTTTAGGGTCTTTTTCACTTATCTCCCTTTTTTCTCACACAATCCTTGCTTTTCTTTTCTTCAGTCTTTTGAGTGTTGAAGTCACAAGCTTTACAGTCCATGCCTTTCCATTCTGTTTCAATCACTTTTTGCTTTGATAAGATTACATTCTGCCTCTTATTCCTTCCTAAAATGTGCTTTTGAAGTGGGTCTGTCCTCCCCCTTCTCTGTTCCCGCTACTCTTTGGTTCTTTCTGTCAACTTCTTGATAGTACTAACATCAGATGGGTCCAACTTCAGAGCATGAGGGTTAGAAACCACACTCTTTTCTCAAATCCAATTTGGAGGACCGCTGTCTGGAATCTTCAAATCTGGCTTCCAAAATTGTCTTTTTTACTCTTTGTCAAATAAAAAAGCACTGTTTAGTTCCTTTTTGTCATTTTTTTGTTGGTCCAAACATCAGAAAAACATGTTTACAAGCTGCACTCAGCTCCTCCTTGACTCCTGACTGTGTGGCTGGACTCCTTCCTTCCTTGGTCTTGCACCCACTCTTGAGAAATGCCGCCTTCTCATTCAGCTCTTCTACTGCTCCAGCATCAGAGCCACTAGTTTATATTCCACAACCTTCAGTATCACTCTCGGGTTTCTTTGCTGTGTTCGCTCAGCTGACTGTCAAACCTGTGAGTCTGACAGTAGGAAAAACCTTTTCCAGCCTTTTGGGCTGCTCTCTTCCTCATTCCCTCTCACTGTAACAGCAGCTCCTTGTCTGATAATCATCTTAAAGTCACATTCGGCCCATCCTCTGGCTCAGAGGGAAGGCTCTGTTTATCAGAGGTTGCACACAGACACACACAGAACTGAAACATCAGTTGATGAAAAGAAAGCAGTACACACTCACACAGAAGTGTTTAAGTAATGAAACAATATTGTCCTTGCCTACATAATAATAAGTGTTCGCCTATGACAGTGCACTGGTATGTAAACTTAGCTAACAGTTATTCTGCTGCTCCACTAAAAATAGCTTCATGTTTACTTATGTTGCATGAGTTTATACTGTATGTTCTGACAACAATGTAAATCCTGTCCAGGACCAGTGTAGTGTATATCTTTACAAGAAGTATTAAAATTAAAAGAAGGAAGTGACACATGAATTTACAGCCATCTGAATTACTTTCCCAGCTGACAATTTTTTATAATATCTTGACAATATCTTGTAATACAACAACAATAATGTAACTAAATCACTTTTACCATATTTGAAGATAATGTTATAACATAATATCATAACACAATCACATTATGTCATGAGTGATTTGTGTTGACTAAGGAATAACAAAGAAGAAAACTGTAACCTTTACATCATCACTCATTAAAATGTGTGTGCATGTATTTATGCTGTAGCCCGTACCTGTCCTCCAAGCTGTTTCATAAGAGGTTGTAGTTCACTGAAGAGGTCATATCCTTGGTGAAAGAACGTCAAGTGGGCATACATGAAAGACAGCATCTGTAGAGAAGACAGCAATTACTCAAAGAGCCAAAAGGAAGGATGCACAGATCGTTTAATGTATTAAAGAAGTACACGTACCGATTTCAGAATTTCTGATCTTCTCTTGGATTGTAGCACATTGATCTGCAATGAACAAAAACACAAACAGTGAGAACAGGGGAAGAGGTTTCTTTGATGCTGCTGGATCATATTCTGCATGTTGATAAGAAAATAATATAAAGCACAGATTTACAGAAAAAAATAAAATCCCCAGTGACAATATCACATATGAGAGACAAATGCATGGAGGGAAAGTGAAGAGAAGAAAAGGGGGAATGAGGTGAGACACTGAGAGATGAAACAAAAAAAGGAACATCTTAAGAAAAAAGCAAATGAAAGAAAGCAGACAAGCTTGAAATGAGTTGTACTGAAATTGAATGAGACCATCACCACAGGCAGTGCGGGACAGTACTCCTTAAATCTGGCACCAGGGGGAGCCATACGTCTCATGTTTAACCCACAGATGCTGCTGTAGCCCTTCTCACCTATCATCTACAATCTCCTGCTGCATTCACTGCCTCCCCCTCTCTGCCTGTTTGTGTGTGTGTGCGTGTGTGCGTGTGTGTGTGTGTGTGTGTGTGTGTGTGTGTGTGTGAGACACACTCTTCTTCTCCTCCAGAGCTTATTACCATGGTGCTGCTCATCTGTCCTGGGAGGTTATCTTAGGTTAATGTTGCAGAGTAGTGATAAGATATGCCTAACTTCATTTCTGACAGACAGGAACTAATAACAGTAGCAGACTCACTGACTGGGCCGTGGTGGATGCGTATGGCTACTATGAAAAGCTTCTTAGGGATTATTTTATGGATTAACATTGGTCTATTGGTCCTTGTTGTGGCCAGCGATAATTTTTTTAGCTGTAGGTTGTAAGGCCCTTTTCCCTAGCAACACTAACCACAGTTGTGTTTATATACAGCTGTAACTCCCACTCAGGGAAAGGAAGCTTACTTTTCCATCTCCTAACCATAGTGGCTGATGCATCACAACTTTTACAAGCCGCCTCCTTCCCTTGATTACAGTCAATTAGTAGTTTCGACTGGAGCAGCACCTCTAAACGATGACTGTTTAACTTGCAAAGTGCAATACAGTGTCAACAAACACAACAGCTGCAGGCAAAATTTATAAGCATTTGGTTGGTAGGTGGTTGTTAATTTGAAGTAATTCCATACTTGTAGGACTGTGAAGACACAACATTTGGGCAAAATTTAGGTTTAAATTATTCTAGAGTTTTCGGGTTTGTTAAGTTTTGTAGATTAACAACACCCATTTATCAAGTGTGCTTCTGCTTTTCAGTGCTATGTGTGTTTCTATTTTAGGCACTTTTTGTAAGTCAGGGGTAAGGGTGAAGTCAAATGGCTGAATTATTTCTTCATCTCATTACATTTTGCATCTATTTTTTCTTGTTTGATAATAGTCACCGAAAATTTCAAAAATGAGCATTCTATGAGCTCTACATGGCACAGCAGGGTAAAAGGGAGATGCTCCAATCTTAAGAAGTCATGAATGCAAGTCTGGCTTGAAACCCCTCTCATATATTTTCCTCTCCCTCTACCATCTTGCATGTCACTCTTAGCTGTGCACTGTATAATTAAGCAAAAATGCCACAAAAACAATCTAAAAAGAAAAAAAAGAAAAAGAAGCTAAAATCGGTCTCAAATATTTCCTGCAAGCACAGCTGCAGAGGCTAGCTGCATTTTAAAAGTGCTGACAGCACAATCCAAATGTGAAACTTAAAAGGAGACCCATTTGAATCAGTTGTGCTAGCTGCTAGGCTTATAGATTTCCTACAAGCATAAACAGGCAAGATAAATACTCAACTAATTAGGCTTCATTTTTATGAGACAATGATTATGTAGTGGGATACTGGAGCACACAGCCAGGCCTATTTTGAAACCCGCTTTTGGTTTTTTTTCACCATCTAATTTTGGAGCGAACAGCATTGTCTGTTCTTTGGAGGGAGATTCAATAACAGGGTTGGCAGCTGCCTTATAAGATAAGAAAACCACTACTGTGGCCAAGAGGAGTGACCAAGGGCTCAGCTGATGTATTTAATGATACATGAGCGCTTTTCACAGCGAAACGTCAGGGTACAGTCATCTGACATTTGTGCAGCTTTGACAGAAAAATGGTTGAAGTACAAGAAGGAAAAACATATTGTGCAAAAGGACATATGCTATTTGGACATATTTGACTTTTCACCTGAAAGTCATTTCTCCCTGCACAGATTGTTCAACCTCTAAAAAGGCAACTATTTTGCAAGCAAATATGTTACAGTATCACATTAGTGAAATGGTAAATCCTGGCTTTTTTTATAGTGAATAAAAAAACTTCTCATTTATTCTCTTATGTACTTCCTCCTCTTGCTTTCTTCCTCTGCTGCTCTTTCTCCAATGACCTCACCTAAAAATATGAATTCTTATGTGAAAATGATGAATAACTTCTTAAAAGCTTTAGTTATAAATCCATTTATATAAAGTATTAATGTGTCTGTTCACCAATCTATCCACACAAGTGTATAAAGATGTAGTATGTTACCAAGTACCATCATGTAATTGTTACTTTTTCAAGCAAAAATCGAAAACCACTTCTACCTACTTTTACTTCTAAATCAGATGCTGCCTGTGTCTCGTTGAAGCTACTGCTGCCGTGTTTTTGAGCTAAATCCACCCTGACGTGGTGAGGTGGAACATGACAAGTGGATGAGCGTGGGCCTTTTCACTTTGAAAATAACAGAATCAAACACAGCTGTGGTTCATTCTTGTCTGTGCCACATCAGCATGTTTAACCTGACTCAGCATATTAAGTTCCATATCCAAATCCATGTTGGCTGGAGTGCAGAGAGAAATATCGAACATGACGGAGTGTAGCTCAGGTTTTTTAAAGCCTCTATGTTAAAAGCTGCATGTCAGCAAAGATCAAAAACCACTTCTACCTTCTATAAGGTGGAAGGTATATATATATATATTTAAGGAAGGTGTGGACTAAAATGAGGCACCACATTAAAGGAATGCCATAATGACTGCATGTACTGCAGAAGAGCATGGACGCCACTTTCCTATAAGGAAAGAGTAACTTTCAACTGCTACTTGAAATTTGTAGCAAGGGCACTGATTCTGTGCAACAGCCTGTCCCCTACAATTTAAACAACCTATTAGGCCACAGCAATAAAATTATGTAGCTGACATCTGTAGGGCAAAAACAAGGGAAGAAAAAAACACACACATCCAAAAAGTAAAATGAGCAAGCGCGAGGAGAGTGATAATTCAAAGTCTGCTGTCCCAAACTGCCAGCTCTAGCAGGCAAGCTCACAAACAAGGCTCTTGCGGTAACATTAGTTCAAACCAAACAGATCATGTCTGCCTTTTCAATCATTACTGAGTCTTGCCCTACCTGTAAGACGTAGTCGAGGACGATGTGTCGGAAGCACTTGCGTGTGGCAGTGAGGATGTTGGTGGCCTCCTCCACCTCGTGCTGCTTGTTGCGGGGTGCCTGGGCATTCTTGATCAGTGCTGCTTCCTTCTCCTCGCTCACTTTATCAAATTGCTTCTTGGCTTCTTTGAACTTACGTAGGTCACTGGCAAAGAATAAAAGAGCTGTATTAGTATTATACAATAACATTTTTAATTGTGTGGGAATGTAAATCGGGACTGTTTAAGGAAAATCAGTTAACAGTATTCAAGATATTTAATTATTCAGTAGGACGTGAGAATAAAGGTTTTAATAAATGAAGTTTGTTGAGTAACAGTTTCTTTCAGTACTACTTCTGCTAATCCTGTTGGCTGAGTTGGGTGGAACTACTCTAGAATAATGCCAAAAATGTGGTACAATGGAATTTGTACATAGTTTAGGGATAAACTTTTATAAGTTTTCACAAGCTACGACCAATGTCAAATAGGACACTTCCTTTTGTTTTCCACCATCTTGTAAAGGGGAAAGGTCAAATGTTAAACGGAGCTAAGTTATCTCTGGATGTGAAGCAACACAACCAAGATCAAAGGTGATCTCACAAATCTCGGGTGAGGTGGAAATCCAAGAAGGTTAAAACAAACAAACTTATTTGATGAAACTACTTGACTCTGCTTTTGTGAATGCAGAGCTGCTGTGTGTAATTTTGAGGACAAAATATGAGTCCTCAAGCTATAACGTGTTCCACATTAATTCTTTGCTGTGTTTTGCCTAAGTGTGATTAAGTCACAGCTGAGTGCTGCAAGGTAGTGAATAATTGTGAGGGAAGTATGGATGCTGCTGATGTGGGTGTCTAGCCACGCTGTGCCATGGGCAAAAACTGCTAATCCTTATAATGAAATAAACCAGAAGCCTCCGCTGCTTCCTGCTCTTATACAAGCAGTCTGGAACTCAGTGCTGTTTTAGAAGGTGAAATGAGGTCTACAGTAGATCTGAAAATATCATCACACATATTCATATTATTTTCTTTATTATATATTATGTGATTGCCTTTATGTGATATAATTACATGCCAGGAGCAGATCCCCTCCACATCAGATGAGACATCCTACTACTCAAGCTTTTTCTTCACATTCATAATTTCAGGAGAGGGCTTTCTCTGTTCCACAGCTGTTTCATAATTCAGCTAACATGGATTTAAGTGCAGGTATGTTATGTCATGTCCACCTCAAATGTGTCCAGTGTTCTTCATCTTAAGTTGATCTAAAGGCATGAGTTAAATCCCTAAATGTTACATGTGCTGCTGTTCTCACAGATGACACAAATTTTTCATTCGTCATTCTTCAAAAGCTCTGGGTTCTAAGAAGAATAAACAGCTTTATCATCTTATTCAATTAATACTCACTCTTTGACAAATGTTTGAAGCTGGGTCTTGATTGATCTCTGGGCCTGATCGAATAATATCTGCAGAGAAAGACAGAAAAGTGTAAATACCCCCTTCTGTTTTGAGATAAAGCTTTTCTCCAGTTATTTGAATAATTCAAGCATTAAACATCTTAAGGCACTTCTCTAAGAAAGCAACAAAATACTGATACATGTGTTCACTTTCCAGACCACACAATCTCTAGCGAGTCAGCATTCAACAACCCTGTTTAGGTTTTTGTTAACATCACAGGCTGCAATTAAGCAGCTAAATTTACGCAAACAAGCTGACTTTGTAAACTCCCCTCATAAAGACATAAACACAAGAAATGACGTGATTCGTTTACTCTTGGTTGTGAGCCATACTCTCATTAACCTGCATTCTTCCTTAAAAATTAGCTCCCAAGCAAATGGCCCGACAAATGCTCCTGTCTAAATAAGGCTTCAGTGCGATTTCATGGCCAGACAAGACAATAAGAGCAGTGAGGCTGGGAGAGGCTACCAGTGGCAAACAGATTGAGCACTGTATTTGAGTGGGTCATGTGCTGAAAGAACGCTGAGTGGCAAAAACCTGTCAATCTGACAGTCAGCTGACGTGACCACAGTTTCTGTTCTTGAGTCACAGTCGAAAGCACTGTGGCGCTTGGAGGCTTTTAGGGAACTAGTCGAGCAAGCTGATAGGAGGACTTTGTGAAGAAAGACTCAGTATAGACTGCCCACTGTGCAGCTCCTTTAGGATAATAGTTAAGAGGACATACAGTACAATAAATTCTCAACAACTACGCTTTAACCTGGCAACTTTACAGTCTGGTTGAAAGGTACAACCTAAGACCGTCTATAGAACCCAAATTCAACCAACCTCTCTGTAATCAATAACTTGGTCTATAAGACATGAGACATCAGAAAATTGAGTCCAAGGGGACATTTTTCATCATATTGCTTTATTGTATTTCCAAAGTCCAAACCCCAAAAGGTATTCAGTTTACTATAAAGTAAAACAAATGTTCCAATTTATGAAGCTATAACTATAATATTTTACATATCCTTCAAAAAAATAACTTAATCGATTATCAAAATAGTAGTTGATTAATCTTCTGTCAATCTACTAATCAATTAATAAAAGAGATGCACCTAAATAAAAGTGTCTCTAAACAATTTTTTCTTGAAGCACTAAAGCATTAATAGCAATGATTAGTGATGTACAGAACAGGTCTTTTTTTACATGTCACAGCAGGTAAAGTATGGGTGTAATTAATAACAATTAATTCTATCTAAGGTAAATGTGCCATTAATAGGTATCTTGTGTGGTGCATTTGGGGACACTTTAATGGCACCATGGCTTCATGAATGTTATTACTTACTGCATATCTTGCTTGAATAAAGCCTCTTAAATCACTGGTTGACTGTTAATTGTTAACAACCAAGTTTTTAAAGTTGAAACAAATTATATCTGGGTCGAGCAAGAGTTACGTTCACATAAACAACCTCAAAGAACACAAAGGTTCAACTCCCCGTTGCAGTACCCCCAGCTTTAACTGTTTATTCCAACAAACATGTCACAGACAGTGTGACGCTGGCTGGAAACTCACTCTGAACATGTTATGCAGAGCTAATAAAAACAAGACATGACAAGGGAGATGAAGAGAAGAACTTTCAGTGTGGAGCAAGAGCCTCCAGCTCACCCTGTGCCTCCTCTGTGCTCAAGGGTGTCTTAATGAGAGGACAAACAAACGAAAGTTGTGTCTCCATTTTGAAATGTCAGTGTCATTCCTACCAGAGACTGACTGAGGAGACTAACAAGGGGATTCTGGGAAAGGACAGTCACATAATCAGATCTGCCCTACTGGGCTCCTCTGAGAGTTTGTTAGGAGACGAGAGGATAGAACAAGGGATAAGGTGTCATGTTAGTTCATTGTCCAAGGTCTTGTGGCTGGAAATTACATGCATTGGAAGACCACACAATAAAACCTGTAGGCCAACAGAATACCTATATTTCTCTGACTGAAGCCTAGAATGCTTTCTTCTTGTATTTCAGCTGTCTCGAGGATGACAACCACATCATAAAAACTTAACCATGACCATGTTTACTTTGGGAACGCATGATTTAGTTCAACAGATAAACATTGAGAAAATTGGAGGCAGGGAATAGATTTTATGAGACAGGAAACTATCTCTATACCATTGACTTTACATGCTAGGCGAAGTAACTTTTGTAAGTGAGTAAAACAATCCCAAAGCTATGTTGACATTAAAGTCGTGGTTAAAGAAATTCTTTTTTATTTTTGGGGGGGTTTTTTGCATCTGACCCAAAGGGCTTTCTTTTTATGGATTGCAATGAATGATGTGCAGACAGACACATTTTAAGTAAAACCCTATTTCACCCATGAAAGCAGCTGAAGGTTAAATGTATGCTAATCCTTTGTAAAGTGGTTCTTGGACACTTTCTGCTTCCCTTCCTCAAACCAGTGGCCCTCCATTCAAAGACCAATTTTCTCCTTGTAGTGGTCTACTTCTGTCCTTCCCAGCAGTAAATAAAACTGACAGCTAAAGAGCTGTCCCAGACTGTCAGCCCAGCTGAGTGTTGTCATCGCCCGGCTGTCAAAGGGAAAAAAAGAGTAATGATACATCCGGTTTCACATGGCAGTGATAACATACCGTGTGATAGTTGATCATCTCCTGAAGGCTCTCAGCAAACTTTGTGAGACTAGACTGTGGAGAGAAAAGAAGGGCAGCCATGAAGGATAAACTCATGAACCCATGACGGATAAGAATATAACAATAAAACAGAAATAACTGCACAGGGCAAACAATAAAAAGTAGGCCTGTACCAAGGCTGCACAAATAATGAATGGGATGAAATGCAAATTTCTGCCAAATGCTACACCACAGACACAAACTCTTCTGTCAGACAGGTATGTCTATGCACAAACCAAGGTCTTTTTGGAGACACACTAGTACTTGGGAAAGAATTCTTTTGGCTAAGTCACTCTCTCCAAATACATGTAGTGGCTGAAGTTCTAACCCTAGGGAGAGGCAGTGAACTAAGTACACAAAGACCAGAGAGGAAGTGCTTGACTTGCCATGCAAAATTCATGTGAGAAAACAAAACATCTGACCTCGGCAAAACCCAGTGGACAGTACAGGATTTTAGGAAGCCTCATTTTTTGTAAATCTAGATTTAATCTGGTAATGTCATCAAGGATGAAAACACATTACTCAAGAGAGAAAACAAGGTAGTGCATGTTAACAGAGAGGAAGCACAGGCCTCTTCACAAATGGGAACAAGGAAGAAGCAAGTTATGATGTTACACTATACCGATTCAAACTCGTTTTTAAAATGTTTTTTTATTTCACTATTGTTTAATAACTTAAAATTATATTCAATATTTCATTACTTTATAAAATTTCAAGAGACCCTTCATCACACACATAAAAAAATAAGAAAACCCACACTGCAATAGTGTTAACGTTGGTGACTCTCAATGTTTGAGATCAAGCCAGAATGTTTTTCTATTTACCTCGATGACTTCATCTCTGGTGGACTGCTGGGCTAGCTCCCGGATCCCGTTAACAAACTGCTTATTGGCTGCATTGTAGGCTTTTCCAGCATCAATCATCCCAATACACAATTTCACCAACTAGAAAGAAAGAGAAAGAGGGAAATACTTAAAGGGGGAAAATGAGAGAAATGCAGGAATGCAGTTATAAACAGAAGTGTAGATGAACACTTGAATGAAGAGAAACTTGTAACAGTGCTGGCTAATTTCTTCAGGATATTCATTCTTATTAAAAAATATTTTAAGTGTGCTGGACTCATAGTCGTTGGTGGATCTGCAGTGTATAAGAATAACACTGAAAAACAACAAGCTAAGCCAGTTTCTTGGTAATTAACAACAGGCACTTCTTTCCCTTCTGACTCATTGGGGCCAAAGATAATTCCAGGTTACGTAAACTCACAACAAACTCTGGCCGTGCTCCATCCACTCCCACACAGGAGATGACACAACCTCAATCTGCCTCTGCAGCCGAAGCAGCTAAATAACTCAACTACACATGCTCATTCTAAGCAATCTCCTGAACTGATAAGTAAGTGATCAGCACTCAATAAATAAAAACAAAAAAAACACAAAGTGCTTGTTTCTCCTTCAGGAAAGTTTGTTGAAACATATGACATTGGGTGTTTTGCAGCAAAACTCAAGTAAATCTATTTGAATCAGAAAGGTAATTAAACTCAAACAATGAGTAATAATCTAAATAATACTGTTTATATAATAGTAATTTTTTATGTTTCAAAAAATGTGTTTCATCATCAAAACATGTAAATGTCTTAGTAGCAAAGGTTTAAAAGGTAAAAAGTAACTTTAAGTGACCCTTCAGGTACTTGTCTGTAATGTAAACAATTATTATAAATGAGCAGGTCTTACAAGACAAGATGGATGGTGACTCTTTATTGAATACCCTTTCAACACACAACACCCGCACACACCATCATAATTTGCGATTTCATTTGCATAACAGATTTTTTTTTTTGCTCCTGCCACATTTGTCATCACACACATACTGCTGTTGGTACACCACATTCATTTGCTTGTTAGTATAATATGCGGCAACACAATTTTTATACATTTTTTGGCTTTGACAGGATCAATACTTTATTTATAGATTAATATTTAAACATAAGGTTGTTGATATTTCTGTCATTTTACTTGTTTGATTAGTAGATAATTTCGCAATAAAATGTGGTTCAGAAAATCTAAATAAAAGTAACCATGTATACTGGGCAAGGGATGCTTTTATTAAAAAAAAAAAACTGAACCACAGTTCAATCACATCTGACCTGTAAGAATATCTTCAGCCATAACACACCAGCCAGCCATTGTTACAGTCCCCAGTACGTTTACACACCATTTTAGGAAAAGAGTCTTTTTAAAAGCAGAGTTTACAATGGCACAGTTAAACGTGTGTTTACTTTTGATTCAACATGGCTTTGTGTGAACATAAGTGGAAGGTAGGAAGCTCAAAGAAAGAAAGTTGAACTCCGGTTTTGTCTCTGGACTCCACCCATCAACACATATACTGTATCACACAAACACACCCTCTCTGCAGCAGATCCTTCTTCTCCAGAGGGTGGGACTCTGTAAGACTGTAAGTATGAACTCAGATCCCAAGGCCTCATACTCAGCTAGTGAACTTACTCTCAGCAATGCGGGGATCCATTGTTAGGAGGACTTTGTTTGCCAACACAGCAGAGTACTACTATTATTGATTATCACTAGATTCTTTGGTTGGTGTATTACTTTGATCTAGTTGATTTGAGCAGGGTGAGTGAGTTGATCTGTGATGCAGTGCGCTACGAGTGGGAATGTAATATCAACCAGCTACAGGAAATAACCCCAAAAGGCAAACATCTATTGGCAATAAAAAACAGGGGTTCCCGTGTGAAAGTTAGCGTTACGTCAAGCATAACAAAAAGAAGCCAAAAACACACTCTAGTGCTCATATTCAGCAAATCACACTAAGATACAGAAAACAGTGATAAACAGAGTAGGAGAATCTGTCCAAACTTGTTTTTCCATTATAGTTTTGAGCAAAAAACACATAACATGTGGTCATGATCAGAACAGATTACAACAGTCACTATATTTATGATTTTGATCAACAAATTGTTAAAAATGATGACAGGCTTTCTAGAAAAAAATGCTCATAGTGTCAATTAAACAGACACGGGTAAACCTGCTTTTGGCTGGCAGTTTATACTCATTTCCCACTGTGTTGGCAACGGATAGATATGTGATCTGCTCCAATTTCATAATCACTGGTACATGTGAAACACTGTAGTGAGTCATGGTTTTTAGGGATTACAGAGGTAAATTGTCCAATTACACCACATACTACAGTGTACCGGTTGTTTTTTCATATATTTTTAAACACAGACACACCCACCTATTTCATCAAAGTGTGAGCCAGATGCACACTGTCTATATTCAAGTCTTATTCAAAGGCAATCTGCTGGGGGATATAATAGGGACAAAGCCGTGGACAAACCGGCAACTTTCCACTCACAGGATAGCCTTTGTAGCTGCCAGTTCACACAGTAGAACAAATGAACAATTAACCGATGTTTTTCAAGGGTGGTACTCACTTTGTCGAGCTTGGATTCCAACTCACACACATCCCCCTCCACTTCCTCTATGGTGGCTCTGTGGGGACAGAAAAAAACCCAAATGAAATCAAGTGTAACCATGACTCAATACTATCAACCTCTCTGACACTGAGAGGCCTTCATATGCTACAGGGATAAAAGACACACTGCAGGGGAATCATTATGTAAAGAACGTACTCTGTGCCAATATGATTTACCATACATGCTACATTATTACCATTTTTCCATTCGCCCGCGGTCCCATGTCCACCACATACAGACTAATCAGATAAGAATGTTTTAAATAAAACTAAATACATCTGCTTTTTCTATATCACACTTCCTCAATTCTGACCTTCAAGGGAAGCAATAAACAGCACATGCATATACTGCATATCATAAGAGTAGCACAATTATTACTGACATTAATCTTGATTATTACTTGATTATCTCGGTTTGTTTGTTTGTCAGCAGGAATACAGAAAAATTGCTGAACCGGTTTGCATCAAATTTGGTGGAGGGACGGGGCATGGGCCAAGGACGAACCCATTTTTTTTTTTTAGCTCTTTCCTGAACTTTGCAAGAAGCTATTCTAGTCAAACAAGATATTTTTGATCACGCTCCATGATAATGAGAAAGATATTTGCCTGCGTATAGCATCTTTTATGAACATCTTTACCATTTTTAAATACAGGAGGTACTTAAAGTTAAACATAACAATTCAGCTTCACCAACATGCCCATATTGTACAATTATAGCCTCTGAAAACTACAACTGTAATACATGTTAATATGTACTTGTGAAGTACTGACACAAGCCCACGCAACACACACTCCATTAGAGGCAGCCAAACTGAGAGCTGCCATTTTGGGTAATGCCACAGGGCTGGAGTCAGGTCTGGCACTGTGCCCTTAAAAATGTGACAAAGCACAGCTCGGTTCTCCACAGGATCATCGAGCTTCACAGTGCCACTACCGAGGAGGAAGAGGCACAGGCTTGGTAAACTAATCTCTACTCATCTATGTGATAAATTAGACCGTTTAACATGTTATTGTAGCCTACCTTTCCAATCTAGGAAAGGTAGATAAGTGGCTGATGAAAATACTGTAAACTTAAGAGGGAGCAAAGACAAATGCACCACCACTAATGTTATATGGAGTCATTTCTTCATTTTGCACTGTACAAAGACGTATGAGCAGAAAAGATAAAACTCGCCTATGCACTTAACCACCACAACACCTTGTGTTCTACACTCCCACTGGACACAGGAATGAGCCAATAAAGTCTGAGCTGATGCAGCGCAGTGTTAGGACTGATCATTAGGGTTGAACGATATGCAAAAAAAAAAGCTTTTGCATTTTGAATTTCATTATCACTTCCATTTTTACTGAATATAAAAATGATGATGTGATTTTTGCTGCTGTCTGTAACAAACAAACATGTTCCCTTTATTGTGGAGAAACTGATCTGCAGGCCAGGGCATCTCAGTAGCAACACAATGCTTCATATTTAATGGTATGTTGTGACACATTTTACCGTTATCAAAAAATTGCAGATCCTGTGATGTGGTTATTGCACTTTGCCATACTGAGATTTTGATACATTTTCGATTAATTGTTGAGCCCCACTGGTCATGTCCTATTTGTGAAAAGCATCGTTAACCGCAGCAACAGGCACCATGTGGAGATTAATAATGGACAACGAAGCCAGGAAAGAAAATGTTTGTTGGACTTGCACATTATAAAAAATGACTGATGATACAAGAGCAGAGAAAAAGTAGTGCTTATGTCATTCAGCTCATTTGCGACTTTCAGATGTTTTTGTTCCACATTTAAAACAGTTCAGCACTAATAATCTGGGAAAAGTTTACACAATAGGAGCACTGGAAGAGGGGTAGATCTACTCTCTATCCCTTCCCATTTGTTTTGGGTAAAACTAATTATCAGTATATTAGGCTTGTTAAACTAAAGCTTGAACATACATGTCATTTTTTCCATTCAAGGGAAAACTGACAAGCTACAGCAGCACTGTGAGTGTGACATAGTGCGTCATGTGTCAGCATAAAGCAAAGGGATTAAGAAAGACACCCCGCAGTAGCAGTGGATGGCAGTCCCCAAACCCCCTCCAGCTGTTTGTTCTTCCGTATGGTATCACACTGACAGCTGCCAACATCTGGTCACTGTCAGGGAAAAACAAGAGGCTGATTGAGTTAGTCGTGTGTTTACAATAAGGGATGTTGGGATGAGGAATTCACATAAACATGTAGAGAAATCTTTTACCGCATATATAAGATAAACTGCACAGATTTATAGACCATAGCTAGATGTTCTAACTAAAGACTTATGTCCCTCTCAATTAAATAGAAATTTAAATTGAGACGATTCAACAATTATTTTATAATTTTAACAGAAATAATATTTTGAGGTCACTCACATTCCTTTAACAAAATGTACAAGGCTGAACACTTAGTCATAAAATTTGATCTCTGTTCTGTTCTTACTCCACCTACGGTAAACATACCTAAATAATTCTGTGTGTTTATGAACACGTTCCTTGTGAATGGGGGCAGCTTGCTTCTACTGTAAAATCTACACGTTCATTGCATTTGTCCTAGTTACATAAGATTTTACAGTTGTGCTTCATCAGCAAGATACAACGCTGACCTAAATGCAACCTTTAAGCCTTTAAATTCTCTCCTGCAACACAAAACAAGCAATTTAATTGAGTAAAAGGTACTATAGGTCCTCTAGGCTTAGGAACTGCACTCTGCAATCTCAAGCAACAGAAGGCTGCGAAGAATATGCCCTTCTCAAGCCCATGACTACGTCACCAAAGTGCTCCACAGCTGAACCTGAACTCAAAACTAGCTGGCTAGTTAATTCTCACCATGGTTAGTTGCAGGTTATACTACCAGAAGGAGGATATAACCTGGTGTTGCAACTAAGTCTAATGGATTACAAAAGCATGCACGGACATCAACTCCATAAATCAGCAAGTTGAATTATGTGGATGCCAAAACCACACTGTTGAGCGTGCAGAAACTAACATGGGCCTAATTCAGCCAAATATGTTAAGTGCCAGCCTCTTAGTGTCAAACCTGCCTGAAGGATGTATTGTATAGCAAAAGAAACTTGACTAATTTTGTGAGCTTCTGCTAATACATACCAACCTAAACTTTAATGAACTGACATCAACTTAATTGATTTGGTTTATGTTCTGTATTTTATAATTCAAAAATTCCCGGTCTAAGATGAAGGCTTGCAACATTGGAACAGCTGAGCCCTTGTACTGTTCGTTTTTATGAGATTTTGTAAGCAACCCAAACAAAGCAGAATGAACTAAAGCCTTAAGTAGACGAGGAGGGCAGAAACGGGGTCAAAAGCAATTAAGAGCTTGGTTCTCTCACACAGACATTAACCCTGGTCAAAAGCTAAAGAGTATTTTTCAAGCCCTGTTTGCCTTTGTCAGTTGCTACAGGCAAAGTCCATTTCTATGATGACTGCTCTGCTGAAAGGCTCTAGTGTCTGGCTTCAAGAGCATTTGGATTTCTGTTCTTGTATTTTTCTATATTTATACACCGGGCATTTTGGTGGTACACAGTGACTACAAGAGTTGTGAGTACAAACCAAAATCACTAGCTGACAAACATTACCAGCAACCAGGAGGAAGGGCTGAAGCCTTCATGTAGCAGCATGTGCTCGATTACTCTTCCCTTGAAGATTTGGGTGTGATCATGAGAAAAAAAACATAAGGGGTAAAGGTAATTACACTGATATCATATATGCACAGAACCCATCTAAAGAAAAGCTCTCTGATTGAGCAATTGAAGCATGGGGAATGCTAATTCTTCTATGAATAATCATCTTATTATTTGAAATACATACTGTAAGCAAATCTGTAGGATCTTAAAACAAGGAACACACTTTAACTGATAATAAAAAAAACTATGAGGCATGCCCACTTGATTTCAATGACATTTGGTAATTTGGAGGTATTTTTCTTTCAATCAAAAACACCTGTCACCCTGTCCTTGATAAAAGCACCTGACCCAACCTGCTTCAATGTAGCTGCTCTGGGGCAAATAGCAGAACACCTGCTGTGGTTGCAGCTCTCAGATATGAATGTGCTTAAATGAGTGAATAAAACACGGGGTGGCTGGGAAAAGGTCAGGCACATTCAGACATCTTTCCCTGGAAAGATAACGGTGTAGAAGCCTCGGAAACCTAACTCAATCCTTTCAGTCAGCCAGTCACTCTCACGCTGTTCAAGCAACCACAATAACATGACTACTTCCTTCTATTCTCGAAATTTGAGTCTGCAGAGTGAACTTGTGAAAGTGCTGACAGAGGATAAGAAAAGGAGGGGCCCTGGCAAAATGAAAATCTGGGCCATCGCCTCACAGCTCTGACCTTGGAGCATGTCCAGCCTGCCTGAGTCTAGATAATGAGCAGAAGAAGAAAGAGGGGGAGAATGAGAGAAACAGACTTAACACACACACGCGCACTTTTTCACAGGAAGAAATGAGGTGATGAAAACATGGCACTCATACAGGACAAAAATACATTGCAATCAGAAGACAATTAGAGGGAACTACAGAGAAACACCGGCAGTACTCAATCTAGTGATTCAACTGATATACTGCTGCTGAAGCCACACTCTTTCCATAACTGGCCTGTACCCAGCTGGTTTTATGGATGGTTCCCAAATGGGGCCCAAGGATTTTGGCAGGGTTGTGACATTACACAGAATTCATAGTTCTATACATACTTCCCATCTGGTGTCACAATTCTTATATTTCTTTTAATCTATTTTGACATGTAAACACTTCAGCGAAAGTTGTTAGATCATGAATCACCTAGAATTTGAAAGAATAAGGATAGCAACCCTTATTATGTGAACGCTGTTAACTGAACTCCCATATGTGCATGTGTTTCTGGAAGCAGTGGCACTTGTGGAAATAAAGCCCTTAAGCCTGTGCACTTTGGGCCCACACTCTACCCCCTGAGTTACTCAGGACTACAGCCATGGCAATGTCACATAAGGTTGTTCATACATGGTTTGATTCTATTCATAATATGTGGCCTATCTGCTCTCTATTTATCTTCATTCTTGATTAAAAAGTTCAACTACTAAGTGAGCTTGTTGGGATTCTGCAGGTCAAACTCTTTGTTTGCTCTTGCTTCAGTATTTACACTACAAGGTCCTTTAGTCATTGCACAATGGAGCTCATATAAAAGGAAATCACATGGTTTACACAAACAACGTTTAAATCTCTTAATCCAAAGTTCTCAAAAGATGATAATGAAGAGTGAAAGCTAGAGAACAGAGCTTTGTTGTCAGTTTCTCAATAGCTGTAAGATGGGTGCAACAAAATGCTTGGATAGATTTTAGCACAAAATATAGCACCTACATAATCTGTGAAGATACAGTTGATACAACAGTAATCAGCGCTTAACTGTGTTGCATTGAAATGAATTTTTGGTCAGCAGTTTAGAAAACTAGAGTAAGACTTGATTATTATATCACTGAAAATTTTCAGAGTGAAGAAATCAGTGTGCTGATGGCCATGAGAAATCATTTTCATGTTCTCTGACAGTGAGGACCGAGATTATCTGAACACTCCCAGACAACTGAAAACTAGAAAATAAGAGGTTTAGCCGACTCATGTTTCCAAAACTTTAAGAAAACCAATTTCTTCTACTTGCACTAAACAAAGCAGAGTGAATAGGGGGCCTGTTTTCCTACAACACTCAGACACTTCCAGATTCTCAATATAATGATACAATGTTATCTTGGACTATGACGTCCATGAGATTGCATCTCTGAACAGCCGACATGGTGCGATACAATAGACTAGATACGGATAAACATACAGCCTAGATGATGCAGGTATTTTGCCAAACATCTGATATGTGGCTCCTACAAACTAAAAAGAAGTAGCAGCTGCCGCCAAAGCAGACAAGCAAATGGATTTATGTGGAGAGGATGTAATCTCTGGACAATCTCATTGCACTGAACCTCTGTCCATTAGACCAAACAGCAGTCATAATACGCCATTTTGGCCCCGCCTTCAATTCAGGCGTTTTGTAACAGAATCATTACTGCACTTTGGTTTGAAACATGGAATGGAGCCACGAATCCTGGGAGCATTAAGATGTAATAAACATACAAATCAACCCATTAATTTAGTGCTGCAAATATTGGTTAACTTAGTAATCATTAATTAACTGGCAACTATTTTGATAATCAATTGATTGTTTCAGTTATTTTTCAAACTAAAATATTAAATATTCTTGTTTCAGCTTTTCAATTGAGTGATTTGCTGCTTTTCTTTGTCGTATACAAATTGGGTTGTGGACATGGATATTTTGCAAACTAAATGATTCATCAAGAAAATATTTGGCAGATTAATCAATAATGAAAATATTTTTAAGTTACAGCCCTATTTCAAATTGTTCCTTCTGTCCAGCCAACAGTCCAACTTTCAGAAATACCCAATCTCTTATCATAAAGGACTAATGAAACCAGCAAATTAAACATGTTGATTCTTATTTTGTTGACTTAATCAATTAATTGTTTCAGCTATAATCTCATATGTGTGTCACTGAATCTTGCTTTTTGAGGTTCCAGCTCCTAACAGAGTAACTGTCAAAGAAAACTCTATTAACCTCCTAGGACCTGGTGTCCACATATGTGGACCTCACATTTTGGGTTCTCTAGCCCACAATACTAACTTTTTCTCAACAAGGGCCTGGTGACCACATATGAGGATATTATACTGCCACTCAGTAATCGAAATTTAAAACTAATGTCCTCATATGTGGACATCATTTTTCTCAGGTCCCAATCAGCCTATATAGCAAAGAATAGAGCTCGGGTCTTAGGAGGTTAAGCAAGTAAAGTACATGTGAGCAGCTCCAAGTACAGTTGCTGTGACTACACAGTGTTTGGTTTTACTCATTCAGCGGCAAAGATAAATTACATCCACCTCATTTGTTAACCTTTACAGCAAAGAGAGGACTCTCCCTCTGGGACAAAGCTGAGCTGGTAGTAAATTCCAGCAGAGAAGTAAAAGGAAACAGCAACATGTGATTACTAGCTTTTTCACTACATGAAACCATATAAATTAGGGAACTAAGACATCCTGGTTTGAGTGCTGTTTGGGTGTGAGGGTGAAGTTAGTCCTAAATAAAGAGAGACGTGTGGTATGAACCAGACTACAGCTCATGAAGAACAGAAAAAAAACCCGCCTTGTAAACCACATCAGTGAGGGAATGTTTGGGTCATAGTTCTCTTTAAGTTGACCAAGATCACGCACAGGACACTGGTCCACAGACAGAGGTCCGCAGTACTGAACGTCTGGAAGAAAAGCTAAATGCTTGGATTATATGGGTCTGTGGTTCTACCACAGAGGGTCTTTGCAATTCATATTTATGTATCAAATTGTCATGACATCACACTCCCACCATGTATACCTTATTTTTTTATACCTGTAAGCGAGCACTCGGTCAACAGCCACAAGCTAGACTACACTAACTTCCCACTGAAATTTTCAACTCTAAAATTTACTGATCTCGGGATATCTTAATGAGCCATCCAATCAGTTCTAGATATACGGAGTGACACAGTATTCCCATTATTCATAAACCTGCTAGTTGATTAATTTCACTCCATTTGGGGAGATTTGATTTGAATGTACATTTCTCAAAAAAATCAATTTGCATTCACCAAGATTCAGTAAAAAACTAGAACTGCACCTAATGTTTTGATTATTTTTCATATAATTATCATAATAATATAAAGTGCTGATATTATTTTAAATGTCACGAAATAGTAAAAATTGCCTATCACTATTTCTCCAAGAGAGCATCTTGAAATTACTTTTCATGTTCAAACAAGAGTCGAAAGAAAACTTTTAGAGGGCCATTTGTACGCGAGTTCAGCACACTACAGCAGCTTAAACCACCTTACTTTGTTGTTTTCTTTTGTTTTGCTTTGGCTTGACGGGTAGAAACGGCACCAACACTTACACGGTTGCCAGGGTATCCCCTTAAATCTGTGCACTTGTGTTATTGTAGTTACTTGGAGTAAACATCCAAATAAAATTGTGGTATTTTCGTAGCGGGTGACTAAAATTCTAACACTGCCAACATCTACCCGTCATAAACAACAGAACCAGTCAAAGGTCTGTTACTCAGAACCGTGACTACAGAGTAATATCTTCTATAAAAACGGAGAAACGTTATTCTTTTGCAGTGATTCACCAACCATAATCCAAAACAAAAAGTATAACCTCACTGCCTCTGTGTGGGTGTTGGCAGAAGGCCAGCAGGCTGTGCGCACTCTGCAGTGGTTGAGCACGTTTGTCATTCGCGCTGCCGACACAATGGAGTCTTCTGTGGGGCCTGTGGCACAGACCTTGGCACTTCAAAGACATAAGCTCACACTCAAACACCACCTGCTCTTCACATATTTTCCCCTTTCCTCCACGTTGGGAGATATTTTCTGATGCAGATGCTCTACACTTGGTGGATTGGCTGGTTTGACTGAAAATCTGTTTCCATTGTCAACATCTGACCTGCTATCTATTAGGAATGCCTACAGGGTTGTAATGATGCTTAACAGTGCTGTTGTCTTTCTTTTACGTGATGCTTAACTAAATATCTTAGGGTTATGGACTGTTGTCATCACTTTGGGCTTCAGAAAATTTTAATGGGCAAACTTGTTCATTAAATAATCAAGAAAATTTTGGCAGATTAGTGATGAGAGTGATTTTAGCCCCGCTCCAAAACAGTCATTTAATGTTGAACATCTCCCAGAACCGACTCCAATCCAGTATTTACATTTTCCCGCATAATACAGCTTCAAACTCCCAACTTAACCCAAACCAGGCTAAATTCAAAATGACTATAACTAATCCAATTTACATATGACAGTTAAATCGCTTTGCTCTTACAACTTTCCTTTGATGTTCTCTAATTATATTTTGTATCGTGTCCAGCTGTGTGTTGTCATTAATTCTTCCCTTCTGATCTTTTGCTGTGTCTTAATATTTAGATGGTGGTTGTTTTGATGTTTATTGTCTAATGCCTGCCATTAAAGCCTGACATTAGGAATTTAAAAGGTTTACTCCACTGTTACTGAAATGACGGTGGTGGTCAAGACAAACAACTGAACAGTGTGAATCTGTTACTGAGGATGGAAATGTGAAGAATGGGGTGAGCCTCAGTGCTGTGACGTAGATCCTGTAATTGTTAGAGAGCGGAGCAGTGGTGATGGGGGGCGGGGGGGTCCCGCTGTGGTAAAACCCACCATTAGACGCACGAGCTGCAACAACATCAACAAGATGAGGTCATTACTTAAAGATAAACACTTACGCAGGCTTTGGGAAATTCTGCCTGGGGTTTTGATGAATGAGTATTTTTCAGTATCTGCAGAAAAACCTGAGGAGTGATTGTGATTGACTGCTAGAGATTCCTCCTATTTGAAAAACAGATCTGAGAATTTCTGTTATGTGCTTGAAAAATAACTTGAATGATTAACAGATCATCAAAATAGTTGAAGATTAATTTTCTGACGGTCAACTAATTGCTTATAACTGACATGTTTCAGCTCTAACTTCAACATAACAATAAACTACATTTTCAGAGCAGTGTTAGTCCTCACATTTCATTAGCTGTGCATTTCCTTTCTTAATAACCATTAAAAGGAAATGGATTGCAGTGCAATTAAATCAAACTGCAACAACCCCAGCATGCTAACAAGCCTGCAGGATTCCCACGGGAAACTAATCGGGGTGTATCGCAGTATGAGCACTGCTCATCAGGCCCTTGGCTGTGTATTAGCAGAGACTGTCAGTGATCTGCTGGCGCTACAGCTGCTGTCAGTGACTCAGGGGAAACTACAGCAGGGGCTGTTGGATGAATGACTTCATATCATGGCGCTCAGCCAAGCTCACAATCAGCAAAACCAATCAGGGGCCAGCAATCATGTAATAATGATTAAGATTAGAATTAAGACATAACTGTTGCTGCTAATTACAGAAATTAGCTCAATTCTGGGCAGTTCATGTTGATTATAGGTATAAAAATATATCTCTATTTCTTTTGACATTTTGTTTTTTTAATCTCTTGATGTTACACTTTCTTGCATGCCCTATTTAAAACCGGATATCATCGCATCTTAGCTCCGCAGATGTTCAAACTTTCGGGCAATTGGATAGAAAATAGGTCAAACAAATCTCAAACGGTCTTTATTATTGCTCTTAAACTACCAATACAACCATGACATTGCTAATTTAATATGAAAAATATACTGCAGATATTAGCCTCCATTGGGACCTTGCAGGATAGAAAGACATATAAAATATGTAGCAACATTTGTTCTTAAATACATGTGGGGAGAAAAGCCACAGTCCTCTGAAGGGAATTTTCAACTTTCATAGTTGAAGAGAAGCCAGAAAAGCTCTCGAGGCTGAGTCTAATGTCTACTCTCAAGTGGAAAACTAGGCTAGTAGGGTTTACTGCCAAAAATACATAATTTTTGCACTAGTGCATCGCTCCTCCAGGCTGAAAGCATGGTTTATGACCAAAGACAGCTTCCCAACTAAAATGAGGATGAGAGCAAAAAATAAATAAAAAATGTGGGGTGTGCCAAATTACCACTTGAAAACAACCCTGTCCACATTTGGGGGCTCCATATTCTCTGGCACAGAGTTGAAAGCAAACACCAAAATGGAAACAGATGTTGAGCGAGTGAGAGCTGCTCCATGCTGGTGTATATTCTATGTTTTCATCCATTCTCTCTGTCTTTCCCGCTCTGTCTTCCTCTCTGGCTAAACATAATGAGTGGGGGTTGGAAAAATGACAGTAAAGCGATGGTGGTCGAAGTGGAAAACTGTGCTGTGAAAAGCTCAGATCATTCCCAACCCTTCAGGATGAACCCACAGCAGACTTAAAAGCCAGGAAACATTGACAGATGACCCTCCCAAAGAGCAAAGGTCACTAATAATAATAATAGATAGAGATGGGGCTTTGTGCTTAATTGTGACACCTAGCAGCAGAGGATCATGGGAAGTGGCTTCTAGTCAGACTAAAGTGATTAAACAGAGATCGGAGAGTGCTCATAATATTGATATTCAGATGGTGCACAGGTCTAATGCTTGATGTCCATAAAACTACAGGACTGAGCAAAACACTGACAAAAATATCACACACCAGTATTGTGGTTGCTTTTCCAAATTGTACATTTTGTGCTATAAGGGTGCTAGCAGTATTTATGTCTCTCATTAATTTTCAGTTCATACAACAGGCAGAAAATAGTTGATGGGTGAGATAGGTAGACATTAAGAACAGAAAGGAGAGGAAAAGGGACTTCAGTAATAAAGGCCAAAGTTGTTATAATAACAATAATCTGACAAGCACATTTCATGTTTGTGGCTGCACATATGCTTTTTACACAGTTTTCATTCATTCAAACTAATTTGACCTTCTATTCTGGTTGGATGGGTGGAACTATGTTATAGATCGATAGATAGATAGATACTTTATTTTATTTATCACCTAGGGGAAATTTAAATTATGTGAGGTCAACAAGCTTTCTAAACCAACAAGAATGATGTGCCAGAGTCCCCAGAAGAGGTCTAATTAGGTAAAATAAGTGAAAACACCTGTGTGAGTAATGCTGGGTGTTATGACATTTCTGCAATATTGTTGCAGAAATGAATTATCTGACTAAGTCATCCAGCCGACAGTGCTGGTGTTGACGTTTAGAAGTCTCCCGAATTCAATAAAGTCTTTAGAGCTGGCTGTTGGTCATTTACTCTTTATTTATCAATAATCAGAAATGACACCCCATACATAAATGACCGACTTTCAACCTGGAAGAGATATCTTTTGAAGTCTATGGGAAAATGGTTTCATTTGCGGCCTGAAAGTCAGTGGTTAAAGGTTTCAGTTGCAGTACAACAATGCTTGTTCACCACAACCTCTGTCTGAGGTCCAGCTGAAGTAGTTTCCTCTTTGTTTGTTACTGACACAGACAACTTCAAAGTTTCTGCAATGACCCAGGGCTCTCCGTTATCTACAATCAATCAAAAGTCAGTGTATGTATGATGACGGTGATGATGGAAAGGAGGAAAGACAGAAACTTAGAAGACCCAATGATGAATATGATAATGAAAATAAACGTCAGTTGCAGCAACAACAAGGACATAATAGACCAATTATATTGTTCAGCTAAATTTACTTTTATACATTCTATAACAATAATGTCCTTATACCCCGGCCTTCTTGGTAACAGACATGGATGTTTATCACCACAGTACTGAACCAGCCATCTTCAAGTAACACAGCTGACTGGAAAGTTTTCCTTTATTCAAAGTCCTGAATGTGCTCCTAAAGGAAATGCTCTGATTTTTAAAAAAACATGCTCCATTCTTCTGAAAACAACTTTCTAACATCTGTTCCTCGTTTTTGTGAGAGAGGATGTTACAGCAGCAGCAGCAGAGGGAGCGTGGGCTGAGGGAGGAAGGAGGGAGGCGCTTTATCAAATCTCTGGAAAACGCAAATTGAGTGAGGAGGAAGTTGAGAGCAAACATCTCATTTTACACAACTTTAAGGGCTGGACGGACTGGGAAAAAAAAGAGGTTGTGAGAGATGATGTCAGAAGTGACATGGCTGCCAGGAATACATCACATGAACACCCACCACCTGACAAAACTGCTGAAGAGCTCATTTACACTTTGGAGTGGATCCAGCCATTACTCAGAGGTTCTAAGCTAAGCTAAACACTTAGCAACTATTTTTATAATCAACTGATGGTAGAAGCATTTATACCCTTAGTTCATTGATTTCAACTTCTCCAACATGAATGTTTTTCACATTTAAAAAGACAAAAAAATGTTATGGTGGTAAAGGTTTTGGTGGACTGTTGGTTGGACAAAGGAGTTGAAATAATTGGTCAATGAATCAATTAGTCGATTGACTGAAAAGTGATCTGTAACATTTCTGATGATAAATTAATCATGTCATTTATTTTTTGAAGCAAAAACAGTGGAACAATGTGAAAAAAGAATTTCCTGCTTTTTGTTGCCATATCTCATGGTAAACTGAGTATTTCGGACTTTTGAGAAATTAAAACAAAGATGTGATGAGCATTTTCTTTTTTTAAAACCATTTTTTACATTAAATCAAAACATTAATTGACAAATCAATCAATAATAAAAAAACAACCATTGGTTGCAGCCCTATTGGACAATACAAACATGTCAACTTGTGCTTTGAAATTACAATGGCCATTATTTACCATTTTATAGCTCAAACAATTAATTGATTGATTGAGAGAATAGCTAACAGACTAATTGACATGAAAACCGTTAGCTGCAGTCCTGAGAGGTGCTCCCGTCAACTAAATGAATACCGGTAGGTGACACACTTTGTAGTGACTTTGTAGACTGCTTTGCAATTTTTTGGATGAACCGTCTACTGTGGCTGGTGGGAGACAAGTAGTTCCCTGTCCTGCCAATAGATCACCAGCAAGAGTAAATCATTCCAGATATGTAATATAGTGCAGTTTGAGGTATATAACACAATAAAATGTATTGGGGAGTTGGGGAATTTGACAGAGCCACTGGATCTGCATCAGGGCGTTAATTGTCCAACAGTCCTGTATGCTTGAAATGTTAAACAATGGCCAGTGAAGGGTACTTCCCGCATTCATATTTAATATATTTCCATGTTTACATAATTTATACACAGAAAAAAGGGCGCTGGTACAGCCTGATAATGCACATATGCGCTCACCACACTGGTCAGTGAGTTTATGTTTGGTTTCCTAACCCCATCAGGCAGCCTCCCGACTGGCCCCAGCTTTCTTACAGACAAAAATAGAAAAGTAGCAGGCAGCAAACAGCTAGCTAGTTACTGCTGATTAGCTTAAAGCAGCTAGCTGGATACTTCTTCCCTGTGATAAATGAATAACTAAAGGGGGACAAAAGCCAGGCTGTCAGCACTCACCTGAAACGTGGGGAGTCCTTCAAACACTCCTCGAAATCCACAGTTATCTTCATTTTGCCGCAGTGACTGACCGAGCAGACTTGCTCTCTCTCTCTCTCTCTCTATCTCTTTGATTAAAGACAATAATCCAGGCTGAGTCTTTCTGGCTAATTAGCTTGTTTGCTAACGTTTCTGTGCCTCGGTCCGACCAGCTGGCTCCACTCTGTCACTGCTCTGCTAGCCAGCTAGCCTCAGAGGCCAGCAGCTACGAGTGAAAAGTCTTGGCAGTGCAACCATAAACGACCTTATGCTGAATGTAAAAGTGCCCAAAAAACGCTCTAAACAAACTGTTTCAGACGCAGCGGTCAGCGGTGAAAGCAAGAGTGTCGTCCGGGAGCTGGTTAGGTCATAACAGCCAGTGGGAGAAGAGCTTTTTCTTCACCGCACGTACTACAGATACAGAGATCGTCTATGCCGGGAGGAGGGGTCACCATCCAGCGCGCATGTGCCCCGCTTCTGTGGGTTTATGGAAATGATGTGTCACTTACAAAACCAGCTTAAAAACAAAACGTGTACGACCCTCTGATAAAGCTTGCGATTTTTGGATCACACATATCTTCCATTTGCATTACTATGGAAACGTGTATTGTCCAGAATTACTTATTATGACAGGAATTATTGCTTCAATTTTATTTGATTTATTTATTCTGTCCAAGTTTTATATTCCTAAATTCAAATTTACATTTAAAAGGCCAAATGTCTCTGAGCTGACTGTCAAAACAATACATCTAATCTGAAGCTGAATGTTGTAACAAAAAAACTGAGACAACATATTACACATGTAAGCTTTACAAGGTTTTTATGCAATCATTTTTGTTTCTTTTCTTTCACTATAGTAGTCCTGTATATTTATATACACAAGTTCTAGTCTTTTATAGACTTTCACCCCATTTCAAACTCCATCTGCTTATGAAAGCAGTTGAAAGCTAAAAAAAAAAAAATAAAAAGTTGGAAACTGTTGACATTGAATTGAGATTCTTTTGTCAAATCACATCACTACTATGATTTTGATTAGTTTTTTTGTCAAATATGTCAAATATGTAGGCCTCACCTAATAAATATAGCTAAAATAGTTGAAATATTACAAGAAAGGACAAAAACTGTTCTCTTATTATTTTTTTCTGAATAAGGATTTTAAAACATTTGATCAAATTTGACTTCTGTAAAAAGTGCCACCCCACTTTGGGATTCAGCTTTAATATTCAACATTCAATGTTTCATTCATTGCTCAGTCTGAAAAGCTGAAAATTTTGAGTGGAGTCAATATTAACAGAGTATAGCTAATGTGCGCATATATGGTGGGTAATTTATAAGCTGATTACAATATGTTTAGACTCAGTAAATTTCCTTTCAACTACTTTTAAATATACTTTTAGATAATATGTAGGAAGTTTATTTGATCAATGCTCAGGATGAGTCTGAATGTGATCAGTCTTAAATATTAGTAGTGGTGGGCTGGTGATGATGGTGATGATGTCTAAAGCATTGATGGCTGAATTTGATGATGACTGCCGGACATACTCAAGATTTTATTATCTCTGATGTAAACTGTTGTTTTATGTGAACTTGTGATGTGGATTTATATGTTAATATATTTTGTGATAAAACAAATTTAGTCTTTTTTGTTTGGCCAACGGATTGCTGGGTGTGCTCAAAGGGAAACTTTGTGGGGTAAGACTTCGGTTCTCTATAGCATACTATATTAAATAATTGTTAATACAGAAAAATTATAAACATGCTTCTGTGCTTTGTATCCATATGCATATAAGAATCTGATCTCCTGAAAACCCTTGTTAACGGTTTTATTTGTGCAGAGCTTCTCGCTTTTCAAATTGAGGGTCTAACTATGAGGCTCTAAAGATTGTAAAGCTCTTTGAGGCAAATGTCTGATTTGTAATTTCACTGCTATGACTTGGTTTGTGATGAGCCGACGACGGAAAATAGGCAAGAGTGATCCCTCTGTGTTTCTCTGCACAATCTTTGAATCAGTTGACAGGACCTTCCTGATCCATAGGAATTAACGTCAACAGTGCATAGACAGACGCCCCATTTCCTACTCCGCCGGGTTTTCTACTGTAGCTTTTAATAAACAGTCACTCTTCAAGTGCAGATTCTACTAGTAGCCTACAAAAAGGTCAACAAGACCAATACATATGGTATATGTGTTATCTTATCCAATAGTGAAACAAATCCCTCGATGACTTGCGGTAAACGATGTGTTGGGGTTGAATGAAACACCAGATGATGCGTTCAAGCTCAGTTTTAAACCCACACTTGCCTGCACCAAACATGCAGGATAGTCCTTGCACGAACACGGTCTTCTGCTATATCCTATTAGAATTACTAGAAATCCAACGAGGTATGACAGATGTGTTGTGTAACAGCGCCATCTGGTGGTTAGAGCGGACACTCATAAAAGAAAAATCACATGAATGACACATGCGTACTATTTCTTTCATTTGTCGAAATATAACCACTCAGCTGTGACGGACTGCAAGCGGAAGTTAAACCTGTGGGCGGCTTGTACTTTTTTGTTCATATTCATTAGGTCAAGTGCAGTGTAATCGTAGAACTCATACGTGTGTAAAAAAAAATCACATTTTAATTCTCCAAATTAGATGACCATTTGAATAAAGTCCTCTATAGGCTTCTATAATGACTTTAACATTTATAATGTTAGTCTGTTTGAGAATGCTTCGAGGATGGAATTCAACCCTTTTTAAGAATTCACATTTCTAATTACTGTGCCCCAGAACAGATTGGTCAACATTTGTGAACGTGGGGCACTCTCCCCTAAAGTTAGAAACCAAAGGGTCATGTCATCCAAGTTTGCTCTATAACAATGAATGGGGCTTTGATGCTGTGAGGCTATAACATTTTTGTGTAATTTCTTACACCATAACGATCGTTTCAATCTTCAAACTTTATGTTCAATTTAAAATCTGGATGAGACCTGTTCGGGGGTATACTACACAGCTACTGCAGATCAGTTTTCTAGTTACTCAAAGTGCAATAGATTAGCGACATAACAAGGAAAGACAAATTGATGCATTACCTAACACTAGCAAGTTTAAAAATCTCTCCAAGGTTCCACCTCTACTCATAAGTGGATACCAATGGATACCTGAAATGTGAGAGAAAAAAAAACAGTGCAGCATGCTTTGAAAGGGGCCGGAGCTTGTAGAAACACTACATTTAAATAGAACTAAATGGAAAATAATACAATGAAAATTTTAAGTGTATGCTTGACTCATTTATAGATTACAAATATAGAATTTGTGTGCTGTTTGGCACATGATCACAGACCAAGTTCACTTAGATTTATTGAAGTAAATGACAAGCTAAGTATGACAAGAGAAAAGAGGGGGAAAAATTCAATCAAAGGCTGAAAAAAAAAAAAAAGAAAGACAAAGCTGACTGTCTTCAAGAGGCTTCAGTCAGTGTCAGAGATATCTGCTCATTTGGTTTTGATAGTCTGCATCATTCACTTTTTATGTATCTGACTCTTCAGATCAAACAGGAGAGTCATCTAGTTCCTAACGTTTGTTTAATGATAGACGAAACAAAAACAGAATATGCACAATCTGATGATTAAGAACATGCAAACTGCAAATACAAAAAAACACATGGATTTAAGATCCACGTCATTTTGGGACAGACACAGTGCAGAATCAGGGGACTGCTTAACAGTCTATCATCCTTAGAAAAACAAACCGAACAGAGCAGAAGTGGTGCGAAAACAAACAGTGAGACATGACGTGAGGCAATAAAACTGGACAATAACATGGAGCATAGCCTGTTCATTTTACACACATGTACATAAATACATAAGAGGCACATTTGACAGGTAATAACCACCTACGGGGTGATCATGTCAGTCATGTTTTGGACGATCTTGTCCTCTTGTCTTCAGTGAGAAGAAAAACCAATCATCTCAGCTTCTCTGCAGTTGTCTTTTCTCTTCATTTACAAATTCAGTGACCAAAATAGAAGACAACAACGCAGTTAAAATCTGTATTTCCACACGTTCCTATTTCTCTACAACAATCGTGTCATAATTAGCTGTGTGGACGTTGTGTCCGCTCACTATTCTGAGTTCTTGTTGGTCGGTGGAAATGGGTTTAAAGGAGTTTCTTTCACCTCTATCATGAAGAGAAAATGCCACCTAGTACAAAACTACAAGAACAAAAAAAATAAAACTGCAAAGGGACATTTGCAGAAGTCATACTGTTGGTCTATGATGGTTTGTATTTCCATAATACAAAACTCACAGTGAGGAATTAAAGGGTCCAAAGGAAAATTAAGAGATCACAACACAAGACATACTCAGGGTCCCTACATCATTTTCATGTTATAAGTTGCTCTCAGACTGTCAAGTGAAGTCATACAGTGTGTAGCTGAAGATAAATCTCCAAAAACCCAGTCAACAATTTTAAGTGCAAAGTTTAGGTTGCACCAGGATATTTTCCCATAATACTTTTGTCAAAACAATTTTAAGACTTGGTAGTAACTTTCCTGACACTTGTAGGAACCCCAAACATTACAAAAAATCCTTACCATGCCTCCAATAAGCCTCAGTGGTTTAACTCCACCACCAAAATCTTCTTTACCTCAAGTCAGTAGCATCAATAACAACTTTTTCTTTGACATTCCCAAGCTGCATCGTACAAGACACTCAAGTAGATCAATCATTAAATTATGTATCATGTCATATAAGTCAGGTGAGAAATTAACACAAACTAGATGATTGTACCTTTCTCACAATAATTTACTCACAAATCCTGTCTTATGAAGCTCACATGACGATAAGTCAAACACAGAAATTATCTAAGCGAGAGCACAGTGAGCGCTGGTTTCTTCTTTCTTCAGATCTACATAAGAGCCTGGTGCTTAAAGCTGTAACTTGTTAAAGACGGGAGCCGTTTTCTACAGGACCTCGTCCTGTTTATCAGTAGCATGTGTTATACCTCAGATGTGGGACTTCAGTGCTGTCCCTCCTATGAACTTAAAGAACTTAAAAAGTATTAAATGCCAATATCAATATCAGGAAAAACACATCTGCTATGATCACCTCTTAACAGATAACCAATTTATCCTGCAGTCTTCTTCCACAAAATAATCTCATGTAGAGGAGGAAAAATGCAAAGAAATTTGAAGTTTTTCCAAAAAAAAAACAAAAAAAAACTGCCTCTTGATTGAAAACCTATGTGCCGAATTTATCAGTGGATATAATTTAGAGAAGAAAGACTTCTGGTACTATGAGGTATACATGTTCGTAAAATTGCCAGAATTTGAAATGAGGTTTGGTGTGCTGTTCTTACTTGTAAAGAGGGAAAGTAAATAAGTAGTACTGAGGCAATGTCAGCAAAGTACTAATGTAATACTTAAAATCTGTGTTGTTTTACATGATCTTAAGCAGAAAGCCATGCAGCTTACTGTAAGCATCACAGTCAGACACTACAGTGTACATGTGTCATATTATTGTTAGTTTTATGATGTCAAATTTGGATATTTTAATAATGAAATTTAGATTGTGTAGGCTATGTTGTCATTTACTATGAGAAACTAATATATAGACCCTAAAATGTAATTTATTTCATCATAACAGCATTAGGCCAATGTAAAGTGAAATAATCTGATTCTGATGGTACAGCATTACAGGTAAACCATATAACTGTCTACCAGGATGTGAATTGGGATAAAATCAAAGAATCTAGCTGGTAAACTTTTATCACAAAAAGTACTGAGGGTGGAAAGAAAAATGCAACAGAGTGGTGGGTCACAAAGCAAAACAAAAATAAAACTCGTCTGAAGTGCACCCAGTATAAGCGCTGCTGTCATGTCTCGGATTTGCCTTTAGTGAGGCCGTGGGGTTTCCCCTGGCTTGCTCCAGAGCTGACGTACGGGCTCTGTGGCCTGCAGAGGGACTGTGGAGTGACCAGATGGGACTTCTGGTTATCTGACAGTTTTCTTTCTTTGTTTTTTTTTTTTTTTTTTAAAGACCTTGATCCTCCTTTCAGGATCAGAATCACATATTCTTCAGTCCAGAAGAAGTGGGAGGGAGAAATTCTTGGCAACAGGAGAAGGAGGAGGAGGGACCAACAGTCTTCACTTGTGTGTTTGCACTGATTCTGGGAGGTAAAAAACAGTGCGTTTGAAGGTTATATTGCACAGTTCTAAGGAATAGTAGACACGGACAGGTGACCGGGAGGTTATTGGCTGTTGCGGGGTGTTATATGGGTGGTGAAGCGGTGTGTGCTCTGTGGCCCTGCGTTGAAACACAGCGCAGTGGCATTGTCTGTCTGGATCTTGAGCCGACACACAGGGCTGAGTGGGAGAGGGGCCTCATCTATGAGTCCAGAGAGTCAGCTGGAGAACAAACAAGAGACAAATAGGCAGAACTTAGATTCGAAAGATAGGAAATGGAAATATCGCTCTCATTTCTTTACTGCTGTTCATTATTTGATCTTCCAAAGAGAGGAGCTGGTGGAGATTGAACAAATTCATGACCACACACAGGTTACATCACTTACATTGGAAAAAAAAAAAAGAAGCTAATTTCTCATCTACTGTACAGCTAGGCTTCTGTATTAGAAGGTTTGTTTTTGCCCTCAAATGATTTACACTCAGGTGTTTCCTTCTCAAGACACAGCCTGAGCTTTCCCCAAAACCAAAAAATAAGCCATTGCCTACTTTAAGGACCTGGTAAATGTACACAAGTTGCCAATAGTTATTAGCCTGTAAGTTTTATAGTCTTAGTATTATTAAGAAATATGTCAAGAGCAGGTTTGCTAATTGGAATCAGAGCAGATCACAGTACTTAAAAAAAACAAAAAAAAAACAAACAAACATAGTATATACTTTTATTATAACACACTGTGCTTATGTACACAGTGAGTTATAATGACACACTGGAACCTCCTCCTAATGAACACAGGATGTCATAAACGAACCAGCCAGAACTAGTGCATCAGTACACAAAGCCATTATTTCTATTCAATTTAACAACAGTTTGCAGTTGTACTACACCACCATGCTTCTTTCCATGCACTGAAAAACTTGTTGGACTAGAAACAGATCAAATTATTTATCCAAACGTGCACAGTCCTCCTCTCCTTACCTTCCTGTGGCGGGTCAACATTGATCTCTTCTGTCTCCTCAGTGTCGTCCCTCATCTCCTCATCTGCATCTTCGTCATCTTCTAGTTCGCTGGCGATGAGCTGACGGGCCAGCTTGATGTTCAGGCCCTCATTGTAGTGCATCTTCCTCATCATCTGAAAATGCTTCTTTTTGGCTGCAGAGGAAGAAAACACAGATAATATAGAATGGTTAAATATACTGCTGGCACATTACATCCCTACTGCTAAAAAACAATGGTTGAACGTGTTCAGCATTATCCATGGAAAGGCTGCTGCATGCCTGCACGTACTTTCTCCAGTTCACACATGTTAAATGCTAAGTAAAACTTTCTCCTGCAACACTCTTACATTAAAAGGGTTCAAATGCAAATGGCACACAGTGAGGGAACTGATGAGGGTTACTTTAGTGAACAATCACTTTCAAGTTTTTGCTGAGACCTTAGGATGAACAGTAACTGCACTGAAATAAGTTGAAAGGAGGGAATGACGCAGACTGTACAAGACTAACAGAAGACATGTTGGATGCCCTGTGTGTGTGTGTGTGTGTGTGTGTGTGTCTAAGTGTGTAGACAGAATGGGGTTCGTCTTGTATTTTGGGTTGATCCCATAAAGATCTAAATATTAAAAAAATATTAATGTTAAACATTAATTCTACATTCCATTCTCTTTCATCTGAAAAATATAATCTGTGTCTTCATCCGCAGAAGCTCTAAAACTGGTGTTAAAATTTTCCAATAGGTGGCACAAGTTGGCATGTCTAGAACTGTATCAAAAACTGCTGAACCTACAGCTCTGCAGTTTGATTACATCCACTGGATTTTGCAATTTCCAGATTTTTCTCTTGCTTTTAGAGTTCAGATATAAATATGAAGTGGCAGCAGAAGACACTATGTGTTAAAGTGGAGAGTAAAAATAATCAGGTGAACTGTGGGACACATTCACTGCAATTAGCAAATAGCAGCTATTACCATAGATACGGATATGCAGCAGATCTCTCTTTCTGAGCTGTTGAGTTATGGCTGGGCTGCTCAATTTTGAAACAACACGACATCATCATCATAGATGAAGGCACCAGTAAGTGTGATCAATTAAAGGAAAAGCATCTCCGTCCGTGTTTACCTTGTTCTTCAAGAGTCAGCTCCTCTTCCTCCTCCTCACTGCTCTCTTCCTCTTCCTTCATGAAGCGAGGCTCTGAACCCTCTGCTGCCGCCAGCCTTTAAAAGAAGACAGAAAGGGACACAAAATAAGTACAAGAAATTTCACTTTATTACAATTCAAGAGTATTGCTATTCCCATTCTGCCTTCCCTTTTGTTGTGTTTTAATCATAATAAACGAGCACATGACCAAAAAAACAGGAGATCAACAGCAACTCCTCCTAAAGTTACTGTGGAGAAATAAATAACACTTCTATAAAGGCTTGCTATAGAGCGAAACTGACATTGGACATTGAACACAGATGGAGAGATATTAGGCGAAGGGGAGGAGAGAGTAGGCACAGTCAGAGTGTGTGTGAGTACTCAAGCATGAGACAAAAATAACAAGAGTTACTATCCCCCTCTCACACACTCACAAAGAGCTTTAATAGCAGAGGAACAAAATGAATAACGGTTTATGGCTCGACGGACGGTTGTGAATATGTGGAACTGCCCTGGGGAAGCTCCCCATTTACTGCACTACTGCTCTCCAACAAACTGACCTGATTCACCCAGACAGAAGGACTGTCTATTTCACTACAGTTTCAAAAATGCACCAATAATGGTATCAGATATACAAGGTGGATGGGGATAGAGACAGAGACAGGAAGGAAGAGAGGATGTTTAAGTGATGAAGTGAATTAGGTAGCAGGTAAGTAAAGCGTAGTTGGAGAAGAGAGACTGCGAGTGGATGTTGGAGAGAGAAAAGAACAAGAGAACGGAGGAAAAGAGCATCTGTTGTACTATCTGGAGGGTCTAGTGTAAAACAATGGAAGGCACTCTGTACGGAAGTAAACAAAGGCTGCTAATTGACTTGCAAGCCTGGAGCTAATCACTATCCTCTCAGTGGCACACACACTCAAACTAGCTCATCCCATCCCTGCATCAAGGCACTTATGTAAGCATGATGGCCCACAGCAAACACACTTCTCAAGCTCCCATTCGCATCCAGAAGAGACAGCTCTGAGTGATAGAAGTACTGTACAAAGACTTGAGTTCAAAGGCTCAGGGATAAGGCAAAGATGTTATTCATTGTCCTACTCCAAATTTGCTTCAGCTCACCTACAATGCCTACGCGTTACTTTGCTAAAAAAAACACTATGCAACTTTTTGTGATGAGTATGCTCTCATGACTTACTTTGATGTAAGATTTTCACATTTAGACAATATGACAGTGATGCGCTTAATCAAAACAAAACATGGTTTGTAGCTGCATTTAATTTCTATGGAGGCTACTTGTCACTTTCTGACCTACAGGAGACTTCTCCCTCTGACTGTTGAATGTTGGTTAACACGCTGGTGCCAGAAAAAGGCTGTTGTTCTTTGATTCTGATGGGCTGACAACAAAAACGTATCTTTTCGGTTCCAGTTAATACAAACATTTCTTGCAAGTAAAACTGACATTTAAAGAAGACGAGATCTAAGCAATGCACATTTACTATTTTTATTTTTATTGCTACTTCTCTTCTATCTTGCTACTTCTATTTTTACTTCTATGTTGTGGCTCTGACCCTCTGCACTCTCCACGTGTGGTTGTGAAGATTTGTTCTTTCAAAGATGCTCTGGATACAGCAAAATGGATCTAATAAAAATAATTATATTCCACTATATTTCACTGTTGTGCACTGTGGAAGCATAGTGGCACAAAACTCACTGCTATTTCTCTCTGATTGTTGAGCAGCATGTCTGTAATACTAACGCCCAGTGTGATTTAGAGCTTTTCCTCACTCTGCATAACTCTTTTCCCCCCTGGAATTCAAGTCTGATGGGAAACACCCATCAACCCATTGTTTATTGATCAGCAGCCTGTGTGGCTGAGAGTAAAAATGCAGGAAGCCTTTCCATGAGAACAAAGAAATGCTGTCAGATGATGTTAAACCAACACACAGTGTACTGCTCCACACAGAGTATTGGACAGTTACATGGGGTTGGATCATGTCTAATGGTTTGTAATTTGTATGATAATGCATACAAGAGATACACATTTTGTGTGTGTTCAATGCATATTTAATATCTGATTGTAAAAAGAATATTATTGGTCAAATAAAATAATAAATTTGAATACATCATCTTGGGCTTTGGGAAATTATAGTGGACACCTTTCACTACTTTCAGACATTTCATATACAAAGCGATTCATCAGATAACCATCAAAATAATCTGCAAATTAATCAATAATGAAAATAATTGATAGATGTAAATTTCTTGGAAAAAGATTAGAACACACACACACACACACACACACACACCATCATCATGTTCTCAAAGGACAGTGGATTTGCAACATACAGAGCTTAGTAAAAAAAAATGTTTCCTTCTTCTTTTGACTACTTGTCAAGTTGTGTCTACTCTCTCCATGACTCTTAAGTATCTTGTACAAGCCACTGAACTGAACAGACCTGCAGTGAAACATACCGCTCTCTGAGAACACGCCAAACTGAACTGAGTTTGGAGGATATACTGCTGACCTTTTCCACAGTTCTCTCAGTTTTGTTCTCTTCCAGTGGAAAAAGGATGAAGTTTGTCAAGATGCATTTAGTGAACCCAGCCTGGAGCATTGTCAAAGGCAGTCAAAGCAGTGCAGCCTGGGAGTGAGTGCACTGCCTGCCGTGTCTGAGTGCGTGCGTAAACAACATGGGATAGCTTTCTGCCACTACTATCACTGGGGTATGCAGTATGAAAGATTAAGATATACCAGTGCCAAATATAATAGGTTAAGAAAAATAATATTACAGTACTGTTGCAACTTTTTTTTCATCTGTAGTGTTTTAATGTGTTGTCCGAAATGTTTCTTTGTGTAATATTGCTGTAAAGTGGCCATTAAGTGTCTTACAGCAAACACACACTTATCAGGTATTGTTAGTCTTGTTCACTCTGGTTGGAGGACAAGGACATTGGTGTGTATGTTTAGGTGTGGCTTATCTGGGCTACACCTGAGAGCACAAAAGACTTTTCTCCCTTTTCCCAGGTTATATTTCTGCTTCACTAAAAATCTAAAATGCTACACACGTGTAGTGGCGACTAAAAATGTAGCAGAGCTGTTCCTGTGGCCAAACTAATCACCCCTCCCGCCATTGCTTGCTTTCTCCCTTCCTCTCTACCTCTGTACTTACTTTGATACCAGGTCATCAGCTGCAAGTCCACCGTGGCCCTCCGAGTCACTCAGCGCCCCCTCGTCATCATCATCCCCCACCATCCTGAAAGAGAGGAAATAACCATAGAAAGATGAGTGGAAAATGAGGTGAGGGAGGGAGGATTGAGAAAGAAAGGAAATATAGACACAAGCAAAAGCAGATAGTCACACAGACAAGTTGACAGATAGGATAAAAGGTGGTGAGGAGGACAGGACAGAGGACCACGAGGAGAGAAAAGGGGAAAAAGTCTGTGACAAGGGTGACCTTCCCTGCAGCACACTGATATATTGGATTACAAACCTGCTGAGACATTCCTGTAACACCAACACACACACACACACACACTGACCTAACTCTCCTACACTGGCACTGATAGGAGCTTTAGACAGGCTGCGTGATCATCTCAGGGTCAATTCTGTAGTGTCCTCAATGGAAATATTTTTAGCGTAAAAGAATGTCTGCAGATGCCTTATAATTTAAAATATAACAAGGATCAACTAAATCAAGTTCGCTATCTGTGTTATCAACAGAAACAGACAAAGGGAAAATTCTGTCTGAAGCCTCTGACCTGTTGTAAGGTGTGCTGGGTTCGTCTATCTTCATCAGGCCGTAGTCTTTGTCGGCTGGGTGGTATGTGGCCAGGATGTTCATCTCATCCCATTTCTGGGATTTCTTCCTGTAAAGAAAAAACAGTGAGAGGTAAATGAGGGTCAAATGGACAGACATTCAATTAGGACCACTGTGCAGCAGCTACCCACCACCACCACATCCTCCGGGAGAAGAGTGACCAGATTTAATGTAGGACTGAACGTGCCCCAGTTTTCTCTCGCACTGCATTATTTTGGGATCGCACAGATAATAAAGCCCCAAAATGTCATCGGCACCAATTTGGTAAGACTTTCCGGAAGTGGCATGATATTTCATTTTGTGTCAAGGTAATCCATCAGGGATGTAAATAAGGGGCTGAGCAAGTGAACAAGGTCAACAACAGTTAAAGTTAAACATCGGTCTCATTTGATGCAGTTGTTTTTACAAATGTCGATTTTTGAAACACACCTGTTCCTAATCCCCCAAATGGTTCCACTCTCATCCGGGAAAAAAGGTTGTCACCTCTGCATGCTCCATCGGGGCTTTTTGTTCACAATTACACTAATCCTTGCTGCCCTTTCAAATCCTCAGAGGAAATGAACAGAAACCAAAACTAAATCAGCACCAAATTAGAAATTTAGCTTGAGAGGATAAAGAGAACACCTGCCATTATAGTGCAGGGGAAAAGAAGTGGAGACTTTTTTTTTTTTACTTACAGAACTTACAGAATAAAATGCATTTCCCACTGCAAATTCGTTTTTTAATCAAGCATTTTGTTATTTTGTGTTTAACATCCTCCTGAAGTTTGACATCATTTGGTTTCTGTACTCTCACTTGCAATTATCTCAATTTTTAATTCTGAATTTCTTTCCTCTTTTTTACGTACTGTAATGCTGTGACGTTTTCATTGTTTACTTATTGTTTTGTTTAAACTACACTGAAACCTAAAGCTATAAATCCAGGTGCTCCTGGGAGTTATCTGGCTTTCTCTAGCCTTTTCTGCCAAGGTACTGTACATCAGCTCTGACCTTGTTTATGGAACAAAAGGTCGTGTATCATGGGAGACAGGCAGGGGGTGGGAGAGCACAGAGTCTAAATCCTCCACCTGCTGCTACAAGCCTGCAGAGCTTTCCTACCTCTCTCCCTCACAACAGACTTCAGTCATAAAGATTTTGCAAATACCCATATAATTTGTTCTGTCCCACTTGGAGCACCAAAGGAGGTGGGAGTCCTAACGCTCAATAGATAACCTGCCAATCACAAAAAAAGTGTAAGAAACCAATTTTCATACTCTTTTCTGGCACTGTCCTACGTGGCAAATTCTCTACCTACAGTTACTGAAGAAAAATAAAATAAATTTTTTTGTGCTAGAAAGATCAGATGTCATGCACTACTACAGGACACAGTAACACGCACACATAGAGGGCGGTCGATAAATCAATCCATTTGGTTGTGGATGCTGAGCCAAGTTGATTTCCCTGAATGCTACACTGTCTTTGGCAGTTTACTTTGGTATTTAGCTACACAAGTGTATGAAAAGGTAGATGTACACAGTAAAAAAAAACAGGCTACATTAGTAATTTAAAGACAGGTGCCTAAGACAAGTGTTTCTTGTGCTTAGTGTTCATCAGCAGAGAGGTGAGCTAATGCATAAGAAACTTTTTGCATTCAATGAGAGTAAGCAGATTTCTTATTGTGATAAAGGTACTATCCTTGCATCAGTTCAAACTGACACATCAAACAAGGGAAATAGTTTTGCACAGCAAGTAAGCATTAACAAACATCAGTATGGAAACCTTCCAGTCATGAAGTTTGAAAGGTTATGGGTAAGACTTATGCACATTAGTCGACATGAAATGGCAAAATAATGAGATGCTGATCTGCTTATGGGAAGCTGGAAAATGGCGTAGTGGTTTGAGAAACAACTCTATAAACAGGCAGCCAGGTAGGCCAATGTTGATCATACTGATAAAATGTCCTTGACCAACATACTGAAAAAGTATTTAGTTTTATTTAAGTTGCTACACTGCTGGATGTGCTTGTGTTACTGCAACAAATCCAAAACTACAGAACATCTGCATATACCAAATACAGCAACCCTGTAAAGTTTTTTTATCTGCATCTGGATCCAGAACTCGGTCAAAATACACAAAGTGAGGGACAGCCATATTCCAGTGACTATTAGGACTTTGTTCAAGGATGAATTTGATTTCATATTCTCCTTTTTGACAAACAAGATGGGAAAATCTTTGGCAGAGGAACAAAGGGAGAAAACACTAGTTACAGGTTTAGTCTTCTCCAATTTAGTCAACATTTTCAAAATCAAGCTCTGCTCTGAGAAATAAGCACCACTTCTTAAATTTGAAACTCTGCTTAAGCGCCACAATAGATACTCGGTGTTAACATCTGGTAGAGAGTGTGTTGCGACGATGGGTGTTAATAAGTGTGTATTGCTTAACTCCGGTGTGTTTGTAGTTACACAACCCAGAAGCAGACAATCATGTTCTATTTCCACCAAACTGATGTTGCCTTTAAATCCACTCCGGTCCACTCACTCAAATCATCACAAAAACTCTAATACAATGATGATGCACCTGCCTCTGCAAGGGAAAAAAAAAACAAAAAACACAGCACCAACCACTGGCACTCACTAAATATAGAGCTGTATCTCTCTTACGATGGTGACTATCTCTCGAGGGTGGTCAACAGCTGGCGACATAACGCTTCAGGAAAACTCATTAAATAGAGTGAGTCATCACTGAGAGTTGAGCTGTGCTATCAGGTAGCATAGTCAGAGGGGAGTGGGGAAAGGTCCAGCCCTGTGCTCTCCAATACAGAGTAAAGCCACCAGCAGTGACAGCAGCAGGCCATTGTTTAACAGTGGAGACAGTGGCTGTTTGAAATGAACAAAGTATCGAACTTGTACACACACTGTATCAAGTCAAAAGTAAAAGGGGCTTCTCATAAATTTTACCTGTCCCTCTTTCCCAGCCAAATAAACACACATAATTTGAACTACATTTAAAAAATGTAGTAAATGAACTTCGGTTGAGTGACATCAAAATATATTTTTTTAAATAAACTCCATGCCAATTATTGAATGTTTTAAAGAAGGTAAACATTTTTGCACACTGTCACTTCCTTACTTAAGAGTATTGTAGCCCACCTTTGCTTCAACACATCAGAAGGTACATTTTTCATTGCCCAAAAATTTGACAATATGCGAGAGCCCCAAGACAGTAATTTAATTTTATGACAGCCCTCTTGGCAAGTGCTAAAAAATAACTTTTTTTTCATAAAACCCTTTCCTGCTGTGTAGTTTTTGGTAAACACTCAACATAAGTGCAAATTCCTCAGTCAGCAGTGGCACAGTAAAAGATTACAAGAAGTTTGATAGATAGCCAACTAGATTTAGGACTAAACAATTTCTTAAGCCCTTGTCATCTCTCCAGACCTAAGAGAAAAAGTGCATCAGAAGAGAAGCTGAGTCAAGAGGATACATCGGTGGCTATAGTAAGGTCAGGATGTGGGGAAATGTGAACGGGATTTTAACTGATAAAACTGACAAGTACGTAAAATTATTGCCGGTTGTACTGAATGTAAATCTCAACTTATCCACACAGCCACAAAATGCAGCTACAACTATTTATTATTACGAAGGTCAAATGCTTCATTTCATTTTAATAAAATTACACCCATATTAACTAGATTTAAGTTTTACACAGTTTTACTGCCTTGTCCTCCTTTATCCTGCCGACCAGATGTGTCCTGACACCTGTTGATTGTGGCTCCCAGATTTTTCAATACAGAAACTGTTTTAATTGTCTGTGCCCACAGTTGACTTCAACTGACCTGCACAGAGGAGGATAATTTGCCTGAGTGGTATTTTTCTGTCCACATTATGTGAAGTCAGAGATTCACTGCCTGCTAGTCAAACTGTCCATCACACAGTCAGGATGAGGCTCGAAAGACAGTGAAGGAGATTAAGTTTCATGGAGGCAGCCATAAATTATACATGACTGGATGTGAGGCTCATGCATCACTATTAACTAAATAATAGTGGGTGATTGAATGGATGACAAAAAGTCTGTAATGGGTTAAAAAAAAAAAAAAAAAAAAGGAGCCAAGGCCCTACAGTACCAAAGGACATAATGTTTATGTCCTGTTATCGGGATAAAAGCGGATAATGTTCATGCATAGTGGAATCTGTATGATTTCTGTTAACCCAAATCTAAGAAAACACAAGTTACCTCAGTCAGTCTTTGAATATAGGATAAATATACAGAGTTGTAGCTGCAAGAGAAATACGCAAATGGAACATGTGTGGGTTCCTCTATAGTCCAAATTTCCACTGTCATCATGGGATAAAGGAAGTTTTATTTTCTCCGCTATTTATATCTTTACTTACAAAATACACACAGTCATTTTGTATTTTCAATGGTTCATCATGGTTGTAGTTGACTTCTGCAGATTGTGTTTGTCTCCACTAATTAAAAGGTGATAAAAATAAAAAAAAACAGGCATCAAGAGAGATGCACTGTGAGAGCTGAGTGTTACATCTTCTGGGTACATGTTGTGACTCTAGAAATCTCTGGTGGAAAGCTGAATTGTTTAAACATGGACAGGTGGTAGACCACATGAATGCCGGGTTGTAGGTATTTGTAGAGCTAGTTCAGGATATCCTCTGGGTACTGCAGAATGTGCTAGAAGGCAATGTGATAAGTTCCATACAATTGAAGCTGATAAGAAGGAAAATATGTCTGAGTTGCTGTCACACTCAGTGTGAGCTGTGCTGTCCTGAATAATGGCAAGAAATAATAAAGAAATAAAGGTTGCCAATCTTCAATGTTTTATGTGAAATACCAAACTGAAACACCTGAATTTGTTTATATGCACAGTGCCTCAGTAGTTGAGTCCTGTCAAAATGGATAAAGGCTGACATTGGAGAGTCATCATTAGGGTATGTCAAAAAAAAGAGGAAGAAAGTCGACTTACACTGTCATAGGCTTATGAAAAATTCACAATTAAACTGTGTGTGAGGAGCTAAAAAAGTGTAATTAGATAATAAAATAAAAGCAAAAGATTATTAAAACACTTCCACAAATAAAAATATATTAACTGTAATTGTAGGAGCTTGTACAGGTAATAAGTGTGTGTGTGTGTGTGTGTGTGTGTGTGTGTGTGTGTGTGTGTGTGTGTGTGTTCGCTTTAAACAAGAGCTGACAGTGGCAGCATGGATGCTACAGCATGGACAAACCTTGTTCGTCTCATCTCTGTGGATTTGGTGCTTGGATGCACAAAGGATCCTTGCAGGGAGAAATATTTTTCCCTTACTTCCTTGTCACTCAAAGAGAGACTATTTTTGTATCAACACAGAAAAAGCCCGATTCACTGTTGGGAATGGAATTCACTAATAACTGCCATCCTTCAATGGCCTAATTTCTCACACTGCAGCTCAGAGAGGACTGTTGCTAATTTCTGGACCTGCTGGTGTGGGAGACGCAGGGGGCACAGGAGATGATAAATCACACATTTAACACTCAATTTAAACCAACTAAAAAAAAAAAGAAAAGAAAAAAAGCTGGTTACCTTTAAAAGTAACTGGCAGGACATATGTAGAAATTAGGCGTGAAGCTGATAAAGTTATTTTGATATTGATATATATATGACATGAGAAGTGATATGGATGTTCATATAAATGATCAGAAGCACTTTAGATTAGCTGTTTTCAAATGGTTCCTAATTTGTATTAGATCTAATAATATACAAATCTCCCGAAAAACTCAAGGGATGATACTGCCCGACTGAAATGTTAACAGGAGGCAGAATCTCCAGCTAGCACGAATGATTTAGTAGCATTTGCTAGGTGGGTGGTGTTAATGCATCACCCTGACTGTGAATCACACAGAATTCAATTCTGGTAAAACCTTAAAAGCCCTGATATGTTGGTGTATTTTTTATTTTTTTAGACTTAATCACATCAACATATTTTGAGCCATGATTGTTGGCAACATCTTTCAACTTATGTTTTTTTTTTTTTAAATAGTTTGAAGCTTCTGTTTTTAAAGTAGTTTAGCAGATCTGCTTTAAAGAGAGATAAACATGCTCAAAGGCACTTTGAAAAACCCTGTTGGGATTTGAACTAGCAATGTATTAAGCATGAGACAACCTCCTAAACAGACCTGCACCCATTTTTGCCTACGGTATTTTTTCACTCAGTCACTCACAGATATGTTCTCAGGTGACAAACAGAGCTAAAAATATCAAACAATGGGGTTTTTTTTCAACATTTTATAGTACCACTGCTACAGTATATAAATTATACAAACAAGGGCATTTTTCTGTTTTTTCCTCCAAAAAAAATCTCTTTTACATATCCTAATGTATGATTAACTTGAAACCCCATGTCAGATAAGCAGAGATTACAAGAATGTATGATAATCAAAGATAATGTATGTTTTTTTTCTTGAAGAGATAATTAAAAAGCGGTCACATCATTCAGTTATGATGTATATTGGCAAGAACGCAACCTAATTTACAAGCATCACTCCGGGAACGCTGTGTGTCCAGAGTTTCCTGGGGGCAGAGAGGAGACTGCGAGTTGGCAGTGGGAGAGCAGAGTATTGAAATAACCAAACAGGGGCTGGTGATCTGGGGTGTTCAGTCCCACTGCCACAGTGAAAGTGTCAGTGTGAATGATATCAATGCATAGGAGAAGACAAGGCTCCGGAGAGAGAAGACTGTCGATTTGGTGCTTGGATGCACACAGGATCCTTCAAGAAAACAATTTTTCCTCAACTTCCTTACTCAAGGAAGTATAATTTTTGTATTAACACAGAAAAAGCTCAATTCACTGTTGGGAATGGAATTCACTAATAACTGCCATCCTTCAATGGCCTAATTTCTCACGCTCCAGCTCAGAAAGGACTCTTGCTAATGTCTGGACATGCTGGTGTGGGAGACACAGGGGGATGATAAATAAATCACACATTCAACATTTAACTCCAACCACCTAAAAGAAATAACTGGCTACCTTTCAAAGTGACTGGCAGGACATATGGAGAACATAATCTTGAAGCTCATAAAATCATTCTGATAAATATAACATGAGCAGTGACGTGCATGTTGATGTAAATGATCAACATTGTAGATGAACCAAGACCGTTTTCAAATGGCTCCTAATTTGTATTGGGTCTTATTTTCAATCAATTAAAATTCCAATATAAATCTTGTGAAAATTGAACCAACTCAACTGTTACTCCAGAGAGAGAGAGAGAGAGAGAGAGAGAGAGAGAGAGAGAGAGAGAGAGAGAGAGAGAGAGAGAGAGAGAAGCCAACACCCAATTCTCGTTTACCTGACCATAGGGCTAAGCACATATTAGACAACAGAACAACTAATTTCACAGTCCCAGATGAGTGTTCACAGTCTACATTTTGGTAGACCATTCTAGAGTGTAGTCATGCCCCTAAACAGCGAGACTGTTGGCACACCCACATTTATTTGCGCTGAAATGCACTTGACCTCATCTGAGATGTCCCTACTGCCATCGAACACGCTTGATATTTTAGTCGAGCGTCCTCTGCTGTGAGTGTTTGATTGAGCCAAACTGACGCCCTGGCCAGCACCAGGATGGAAGTTACGCCCAGCAATGTGAGATGTCCTCTGACAAAACATGGACTAAAGGGCAAATGAGATGCGTTCAGGACGCTGGGGACCTGGCAGGGGTTTTAATGGTAATGGTGAATATTTAAACAGCAGTCTTATGAGATGGTTGTAGGTGAACTAGAGCAGAGGTGTGGAGATCAGAATAGTCTAGAGAGACTTGTTTACCACAGATTTTGCCCTCTTTTGACACACACTGGTGTTTCAGAGCCAGCGCAGGCCTGTAACACAGCTGTCAGTGTCACATGTAACATCAAGTGTTTGTTGCCAGATTATAACTCGGGGTACACCCAGCTCTGCTTTGTCAACCCACCCCATTCAAACTTATCAAAATGCCCTTTAAAGGCTCTGAACAACACACATTGTACCATTTTTAGTTTAAAGCTTAAGCAATAAATCCAAAACAGCAATACCGTAAAGAATTGTTTGTGCCTTTGTTATACTGTAAATGGCCTAGATCCTAGTCACTCTTATGCAATCAGTAGCAGACAGTGTATCATACAATGTACTGTTTGTCTTTCAAATTACTAGGGCTGAAACAATTGGTCAATTACTTGACAAACTGACTGACAGATAATTCATTGGCAACTGTTTTAATAGTCCATTATTCCTTTCAGTCATTTTTCAAGAAAAAATTGTGAAGAAGAAAAAAAGATAGACATTCTCAGGTGTCAGATACTCAAATGGCAGGATTAGCTGCTTCTTTTTGTCTTATAGACTGTAACAGTGAAGTGAATAGGTTTGGGTTTTGGACTTTTGGTCAGACAAAACAAGACGTCAGCTGCGAAGTTGTGGTCAGTTTTTTGTTTTTCTCATTTCATAGACCATGAAAGAAACATAAATCTGCAGAGTAATTCTATAAGGAATACAACCGTTAATTGCAGCTTTACAATTTCCATACACACAGTGCATGCCAGCAATGTCCACAGGCAGAAGGCATATTCTCAGTCAGTGTTGAAATGCAATTTACAGAAAAGCTCACTGCTCCAGATGTAATTACCATTGAGGGAGTACAAAACTTGACTTGGAACATTTAAATTATTTAGTAAAATACTACGGGGCGTCAAAAACTTACTGATACACTCGAGGGGTAAGCTGTAGCATCAAACTAAGGTTATACGACAACATGACAATTAGGGGTAAACAATATTTAATTCAATATAAGGCTTTATCTACATCAGAGCGAGACTTCTGTTCAAGCTGGTATTAATTTGCCCTATTATGGTCATAGCAGCATGGGGGTTGTCACAGTTAAACGATGTTTATTACCCATCTTTTTCTAACTACCACTAAGTTATGTCAACAGTAAGAGTTTTATTACAGTTTAGTGTCTCTATCAAACATAACAATTACTGGTTACCACCCGTCCTTATCACATCATTGGCTAACGTACAAGCTAACCATACAAACGTCTCCGAGAGGCAAACGTTAGCTCTGCGTTACACATACCATCAATATGTTTATCTGGGAATAGAAACCATCTGATAGACAACACACAGTGTTGAGTGACATTAACAAACAGAGAGGCGGCTTTCACGTTACTGTTAGCACGACAGGGGAGTAACGTTAGAAGCTAACAAGTGTTTAGCTAGCTAACGATACCGGGCTACCAACCTCACGATAGTCAAGTAGAAAACTTACTGTTGGTCATCTTCCGAGAGTCCAGGGGCTTGTTCAGGATTATCCCCTGGCACCTCGTCCTGCAGCGATTTGACGTTTGTCCCGCTGTTCTTGTTTTTAAGAATGCCTTTTATCGGCCGGGGAGCTGCCATTCCCACACGCTACTGTCAGTCCGGCTGGCTGGCTTTACTGTTTCTCTTCAACTGATTTTCTGCTTCTGTGATTTCTGCGACTCAGTTACCAATGACCGGTTCGGTTTGAAACACACTCCCCGTCATAACTCAAACCGCTCCCAGAAACTCAACAGGAACCTATGAAGAGTCCTGGCGGTTCTGCATGTCGACTTCCAGGTTGTTCACTGACTGGTGGGGCAACAGCACTACTAGCGGGTCGGTTAGGCTCCAGTAAACATCGCGAGATTTTTGCTATCGTGCTGCCTTCGAGTGCTTGGAAATTTCTTGCTATGTTACGAAGGTGACAAGAAAGTCTTTATAGAAAGTCTACATTATTTCACTGAGATAATGTATACTGCAACAGTGACATTTTTGGGATTATAATGAATGTGAATTCAAACCCAAACTTTATGTTGAATGGCAGGTGGATGCGAAAGAATATCCACAGGGCAAGACAGATCAGGATACAATTTTAAGAATGTCCTCAAGGCAGGAGACAGGTGTTTTTATTCATGATAAATTTTAAGAATATCCACAAGACAGGAGACAGGTGTTTTTATTCATGATAAATTTTAAGAATATCCACAAGGCAGGAGACAGGTGTTTTTATTCATGATAAATTTTAAGAATATCCACAAGACAGGAGACAGGTGTTTTTATTCATGATACATTTTAAGAATATCCACAAAGCAAGAGACTGGTGTTTTAATTGATGATAAATATTAACACTAATCACAGATAAAGGTTCCAGCACAGTCAAGTGTTAACATGGTAATGGAATTATAGACTACAGTATACAATAGTACATACTGTATGTTAGCACTCTTTGCCTTGAATTTCTATTTAAGGGAAGTCATTTGTCCAACACAAACTTTAATTCATAAGTAATTTAACTTCCTGTAAGTAAGTATGACAAAAATGTAACGTAATGTTAATAATATTAAGACTGACGCACGTTTGGTTGCTGTGGTGACACGTACAAAATATTTAGTCTTGATCATCATTTAAACATAAACAAACTCAGAGTCGGCCAGAAAACACAAATACAAGTTTCACTCGACGATTATTTGAGAAAGACGACCTCCATCGACCACTTTTTCCATCCTGACATCGACTGACCATAAACTACACAGGACAAAAGTTGTTCAAGCATGGAAAATGTGAGATTTATTGGTTTAAGATCCATGTTGTTTTCCAATGTATTTTACCGTTGAGACGCTCAGAACCCCCAGAATTCAAGAATACGTTAATATTATATAAAGTTTGTTTGGCTAAGTGAAACCTTCGGGACAAATTCATCAACTTTGACAGACGTTTAACAAAACCTAAAGACTCCTAATGACTGTGAACAGTTTACACCAGGTTTGAACAGGAATAATTTCATTTCTGAATAAATATGAATAAAATATCACAAAAATAAGCATAAAACTCCTTTCAGGCCTTTCAACCCCTGTATGAGGTCATGGTTCAATGTTTTTTACTTTTTAGGAGATTTCAGGGTATTTATGACTTTTTCTTTTACAAAAGAAAGCTTTGCAGAAAACAATTTAGAAAGACTGACTACAATATATATAAAGATCAACTTTCTTCAAAATCAGATTATTTATAAAGTAAATAATCTGATTTTGAAGAAAGTTGATTTGATGTGATGATACAGATGTTGGCAGGTGTTTCTAACCCCTCATCTATTTATTTATTAGGCCTGTTACTGTAATAAAAGCTAATATAGATTATAACTTCTTTAAGCAGGCCATACAAGGCTAAATGTACATTTTCCTTTTCACAATTCATTTTCAAATATTTTCTGACTGTCAGCAGTATGACTGAAATATATACAGTCTGTAATTCAAATCTCCATCTGTACATTCAGTCTGTATGAGTGTGCTCTTTGATTTGGTGATAAAACTAGAAGCACAGTGTCAGTTTCCATTCACATTACAAAAGAAACATACTGATATGCCTTCGACATAAGACCTGCTCCAACAACATGTACTTTTACTGTGATACTTCATATTTGACTGTAAATTCTTCTAGTTGTTTTTTGTGTATGTTTTAATATATGAGTTTTACTTTGAATGGAGTATTATTGGATTGTGGTGATGACAACTTTAATGTAAAGATATGAGGATGTTTTTCAGAAAGTCATTATTATGAAACAGTTGATGATTATGTTGATGTGACATTCAGCGGAAGTTTGAAGCTTGAGTTTGTTTCTGCTTTTCAGTTTTACACTTGGCGTGCTGTCCTTGTACCCAACGTCAACCAGCCCAGCGTACCTAGGCTGATACTTCGGAGGGTGCCCGTCTCCAGCAGCTCCTTGCCAGGCCCCCCCCCCATTCCCCCCTCTAACACACCTCCTGGCTCCCCCTCTCAACCAAGCACTCTTGCTAAGTCTCCCAGCTCTTCACCTAACTCCCCCTCTACCTCTTCCTCCTCCTCTGGTTCTTCCTCTGACTCTTCTCATTGCTCTTCCCCTAGCTCATCCCCTCCAGTGCCAGAAGATGAACGCTGGACTCGTGTGGTGTCTGACGCTGAGAACAAGATTGTCTTGAGAAAACTGCAGACGGCGAGCTCCCCTCTGACCACACAGACACCCCAGAGGTCTTCCGCAACTGGCCGGCCTTCCAGATTTCAGGCAAACACCAGTTCCCGGCTGATCTCAACGGGCCCCCAGGAGAAGTGGGTGAAGAAGATTCGGTCCCTTCTCAGACAGAGAGACAAGCGGCCTGGCAGCAGGGGATGCAAGAGAGCTGCTGGACAGCCACAAGGGTGCCCTCCAGGGAAGCGCTCTTTAAACAATTGATTTAAAATTATGGAGTATTTTGTGATGTGATGTGATGTGATGTGATGTGATGTGCCTTTTTTACTTAAAAATGTCATTTTATTATATCTTATTTCATTTTAAGGACCACACACTGATGCTACGTCATCGTCACTGAACCTGTGACTCTGGTCAGGGTGCCTGTCAGAGTTGGGGAGGATCTGGGGGGGATAGCGTGAACCTCCAACGTGTTACACCCTCTCAGTGAAGCTCCTCTCTGGCAGATGGGAACAGGATGCAGACACCATGTCACTGAGGTTCATATGTCTGTCTGCGCCAACCCTCGACCGACAGAGGAGTCCACAGTGACGAGGACCACAGTGCAGTGGTACAACCTGCAGACAAAAAATTACATAAGGAAACAATGTAAGTTAGTTTATCCTCTATATGTAGCCCATCATGGTGGAATCAGGGTAAGGTAAGGTAAGGTTCACGCAACAGGTAAGAGTTTCATCTTGACATGATTGTTTCACTGAGCAGCAGAACTGACCAGCAGCACAGCTGGGATATTACAAGGTGAGTTTCAGAGCTACAGAACAAATGGTTTTTATTGTTTATGCTCTTGACTCTTGGAAGACATTTTGCATAATATTCTGTTTAGTTGTTTTCTCTGATTGTGTTTTTTTTTCCTTTCAGTGCTTTCTTTGGATGACTGCAGGACCTAAGATGACCCCAGAGGAACCCAGTAGGAGACACAAGATGGTGGACAGCCCCATGACAGTGAAGAGGAACAGAACCCCCTCTAGATGAGACCAGGAATCAATGAACGCCAGCCCAGGAAGAGAAAACAGCTGATGAACAACCCAAGGATGATACAAGTAAGTCAAATCTTTATGATAGAGCTGGAATAGTATGGTAACTCACTGATACATCTAAATGTATTGTCTTTCATAATGTTGTGAGAAATGTGTACTGTTACAGTGGACAATTAAACAGAATAAAGTCCCCCACAGATACTGTATGTTTACGTAAGTATGTAGTGTGCTGCCAGAGAAAATGGTTATTTCTCCCAGAGTGAATGATGAGTTCATCTGTCGTGTTTTGTTCTGCAGGGATTTCTGTGGGCAGAGAAGAAGTTGAGCGCGGCAGGAGTCCAGCCATGAAGACACGCAGACCACACTATTCTTTACAACAAGTAAGTGGAAGGTAACGTTTAGGTGCAGGCCATGTCTAAGTTTATGTTTTCTCACTTTTAGGAACTTTTCCTATCACCATTGCCAGGATTGATTAAGTGAAGAACAAATGACTGTGTTCATGTTGCGCTTTGTATTAGATTCCTCCCTAAAATCCCTGTAATGTCTGTTTCAGCCGGGTGCAAACAGAGGACCTGACTGAACGCTGCATTGAAAGAAGTTGGGGACAAGTCGGCCACCGACACAGTGGAAGATTTGATGACAAACTGTATAAAGGGTTCCTCAAATAAAAAGTCAATACATGAAAAACCATCTCAGTTTATGCGTTGGTGTTTGTATTCAGTATTTTATCTGAGGAAAGTTATGTAACCCTCAAAAGAGAAACAGTGGGAAACTCAAAAGTGTAACAGTGTGAATCCTCATTCAGTATTGTTTCCAGTTTTCAGTTTAAGTGACAGTTATTCCCTGTATTGTGTGTCAGATGATTCATGGGTTTTTTCTATGATTAATATCAGTATCGGAACAAGACAAACCACAATGAAGATATAAGCACTTGAACCACTCACTGCATTCTTTCTAAACAGAGTTAAGTTATAGTTGTCTTATGTGCCAGTTCTGGTCCTGCATGGTTTGAAATTAACTGTAACAATTCAACAGAGATCAGACTTGACACTGCCTTCAAATTAGATGTGACAATATGATTTTCATAAACCAAAATAAAAACAAATTTCTGACAATCAAGTGACTGACTGATTTATAACATTTATTCTTTCCTCCAATCACATTTGATTTTGGCTGCTAGACTTTACTGGTACACATGTACACTACTTAGTTTCTCAAAGAACTGACTATAAACTTTTAATAAAGCTCAAGAGAGTTGCATAGACCACTTCAAACATTATTTTATTTGACAGTATGATTTTTTGGATTAGTAATAAAATACATGTTGCAAATTGAAGTCAAATAGAGTCTGTTTTCCACTAAGGCGACTGTTACAGAGGAGCAGAGATGTGAACTGCAGCAGACTGCGAATACTGTTACAAATGACCAACAGTGAATGAATCAAAGAGAGTTGTTATCAGGACATCCAGCAGATGACTTGCTGTTGTTTTCCTGCTTCCTCTTCAACTTGACCATAGTTTAAATAAATAACACATTTTTACAGATAAATAAAATTTTCTTCTTTTATTCACAAACCGCAGAACACAGCAACAACATGCTGATGTTAATGGGAATGATTCGTACCAATATTAACGTAAACTCTAAGAAAACACTCAGGCTAACAGGACAATTAGACAGATTATAACATGATCCAGTATCAGTATCATAAATAAGTTTGTAATGTTTTATTATTAAATATGAAGTAAGCAACTGATTTGAGAACAGTAGGAATCAGATGATACAGATGTTGTGAGGTTCTTCTGTCATGAACTTTATACAACCTAACCCCTCTAACCTGTCCCTAACCCCTCATCTGTTCCTTTATTATGATGTTTGTCATGCGTTTGCGTTCATCTCAGCCTCTGCTGCTGCTGTTGTTATTTTAGCTTCATGTTAATGCTTTTACCCAGCCTTATATATTTTTTCTTTTTATTGACCTCCACCTTTTGGGCTCAATGTGTTTTTAGTTTGATTTTGTCTAAATATTATTTAATAGCCACTGAAATTATGCTGTACATGCTCACTGGTCTGCACAAATGAAGCGCATCGAAAGGCAGAGATTTGGCTAAGGACATAAAGACAAACAGCTTTTAAATGACACACTAAGCCTGAGATTCACTCCTCAGTTGTCACTCTGAAGGACTCTTCATTGTCACAGTCTTGCAGGCAGCTGATGGGCGATCCACTTACAGTGGAGCTGAGTAAGGGGATAGATCTGGATGGGACTTGTCTGTGTTGATGGGATCCATGAGTATCAAGCCATGGAGTGGACATGCTTCCTGATCAAAGTTCGTGCTATGCTCAACTGCTTCATCCAAGGTTTCTCTGTGAAGGTACTATAGCAAAGAAAGAAAAAAAAATCATTACACACAGTAATTTAAAGCTGCTATGTATTGCAGTTACTCACCATCTATAAATAATTGTTGAATTTATTAAGTGGCATTTTAGTATTACATTTGGCAGTCACCAAATGAGCCAAGCAATAGGCTTTACTTTGTGTAAGCGGTTTAATTAGTGCCAGTGTTTCTCCAGATTAATACATTTAACATCAACCCCATTGTTGCCATCTCTCCACATATGTTTCCTTTATCTTCTACGTTATCTCTTTTGGAAGCTGGAAGACACAGAGTTGCAACTTCCTGTTTTACAAGGTAAATAAATCTTACATTGTACCATAAAGTCAGATTCAGATAGTCTTATTTTTCACCAGATCCAACCACATAGCACAAAATGTAAAGTGTAGTACAGGGATCAGTCTAATTATAAAAATCCCTAATGTAATCATTAAAATTTCTTGATGGTAAAATCTATGCCGTACCTACTCACCTACAGTGAGTTACTGTACACATGCACACGAAAATATACAGTAGAAAATGTAGAGACCTGGCTATACTCAAGCAGTATATGGCATTTTCTCTTGGTGTTCGGCCACAGTGCTGAGAGAAGGACTCCAGAGATGCAGTCAGAATATTGGAAGATTTTTGTGATGAACCAACAAACAGCGGCTTGGGAATGTTTTCTCTGGTAACTGGTGGGAGTGTAAACTTGCCCCTGCAAAGAATGATGTCTCCCTCCTTTGTTTTATACAAAGGGCCATCATTTCTATGTTTTACATCCTGCTTCCTCTTTTTCTGTGTCTCTTTAAAGTCACCAGGCTTCACAGACTGCAGGCTGGGTAGGTGGGGCGGTGCCCTTTTGGAGTGGAGGTGTGATACTGAAAGTAAGTTGCTGATGGGGGGTAAGCGTTGCAAAGCTTTAGCTCTGATTCCTCTTCTTTGCTTGGTCTCAGCTTTCCTGGATTTGGAAGACATCTGCGGCTGGTTGAAGCCATCTACCAGCAACATATCTCCCACCCTGGCTTCAAATGAAGCACTGACGTACTGGCATCGATTGGAGGCCGCTCTCTTCTGCCCCAAACTCACCCAGTGTTTCATCTGGAGGTATATGCGCACGGGCATGGGCATATTTGGCAGGGATACCACTGAGCACAGCTTGTTGGCTAAGTAGCGCACACAATCCCTGTGACCATTCTTAATGGCAATTTTCAAAGGGTCACGGCCAGCAGGGTCACGACAAGCCAAGGTTAAAAGGTTCTTGGTGATGAAGAGTTTGAGGATGAGGAGCTGACTGCTCTCCACAGCTACATGGATGGGACACTTTCCGGTGTCTCGGTGGGCGGTTTGATGGCACCACTGGCGGTACGGATGGACTCCCACGGGTTCCTCAGCATGCACCCCCCTCTCCAGCAGCCAGCCTGCCAGGTCCAGGTGGCCTAAAGAGGCAGCAATGTACAGCGCTACCCGCAGCTGAAACCTGGAGGAAAGAAGAGAGTTTCACTTAAGCTAAATAAAATGTTTTGTTTGCTCTATGGATTAGCTGCACAACAGCTTCTTTTCATGTGAGGAATTTATGACCTCATCACAATCCTGTCGTCTGATAGGTGGCTCTGGACTGTCAATCTGTGGCCCAGGACGCAACCTTGGAGGAACTCCACCCACCCATCCCACGTGTCCAAACGTAGAGTAGCTCCTATGTTAAAAAACAAATAACTGCATGGATTCCAAAATAAATCAGCTTCATTCAAATTATATTCTGTTTTTACCTAAAATTGGTTGGTTGCATATAAACAGTTGATATGCAAAGTAATTGATTTTGTTTGTCGTACTGGAGTTTTTAGGCTTATACTTTGTCGATACTGGCTGTGTAGCAAATTAAGCATGTCAACAAATGTGGCCATAACTGTAGTTGTTGAATGCCAACAAAAGAAAGCCTTGTTATATCTTGACAAGATGATCAAATCTGACCATTTAGAACAGTAAATATTTTAACTTTGAAGAGCAAACTTCAGTTCTCGATACCTTACACCCAGTTCATACCAACCACCATTCAGCACAGATGGAGGCTGCGTACATTATAAAGTTTAAAGCGATTGAATTGTTGAGAAAATACAAGATATCTAACCTGTAACTGAATCAATTCAAATGTTACTCGACTATTCAAACAGCATTCACCACAAAGTTACACACATCAGTCACATGGCAGCACAGAAAAAAAAAACACACCTTACCCACGCCAATGGCATAGTCTTGCAGTTGGTTGCAATCATAGAGTTGCACATCTGTGAACACGCTGAGTCTGAAGGCGCTGACAGGGAGGCCACTCTGCATGGACACCATTGTTTTCAGTCTAGCAACGGACATATGCAGAAGAGCCTCACTTCCTGGGACTGGTAAGCTTTCTCCTGTCACAGCATTGAACACGTGCATCACAGGCCTTGGCTCACTCTGAAAAATAGTTATAGTGGCACAATGGCCTTGCAGTTAATGAGGCAAAAATCTAAGTAACTGAAGTCACAACATCAATCTTTGTTCTTAAAAGATATCACATCCCACTGAAGGGTCAATGACTCAAAAACGAAAAAACCTTTTAAATAATCTTAAACTAAAATTGTACAATATAAGTCAGAGGTTCATTAGTCAAGTTCACATTTTAAATTTAGTTCATTACATTATATTTCATTTGTTTGCAGCCACTGTACTAGGATGAATAATATTCAATGACCACCATGTACCAACTTAGATAGTTTTATATTAAATAGTTTGGAATCAAACATAAGAATTTGAAGTGACAGGTATTATTCTTAAGCTGGTATGTGTCTTTTTGTTTAATGTAAAAAATATAGCAAAAATAGTACACAAGCAAAGAGGGAATGCTATATAGTGTCTCATTATCAGGGGCATAATGTAGTGATCTTGGAGTTTGCTGCCACTCTGTGGCTGACGTTAAACTTTTTAACTGAAATATATTGCATACACTAAATTGTCTAGATAACTCTGCTGAGAGACACTCAGAACCTGAAATGCTTTTTTTGCAAAAGTAAAAAGAATTTGGAAGCAAATAAGAGATATGTGCATACATCTATCTGCAAAAGCTTTGTATGTGATTTCCCGTCTTGCTTGCAAATGATTTTAGTTGAATACATGTATATATGTACGCAACTCATTAAAGTGGGCAGAAATATATCTTTGACATAAACGAAACATGTGAAATGTCAAAGCCCAAGTGACCCAGTCAGTCTGGACAGTGAAATAGGACAAAGAATATACACCCAGTAGAAAACAACTACTTTTATGAGAGGCTGTATAATGACAAAAGCTGAGAAGGGACACGGACACACACACACACACGCGCGCGCGCGTCAGCTTTTACACAAGGTTGCCCAGTGATGAGCCTGGAATGACTCCTAATACTAAAAACCAAGGAATGGGGACAAACTAAAGATCTCAGACAGCCATAAACGCAATTCCCTTCAAGTTGCTGCTCACATGGGAACATCTTGTCCCATATTCCTGCACCAGTCTGACATTAAAGTCAGTCACTGTGAGAAGAATGTCTTTAAGGAGAATTAATCACAAGTTCTGAATATGCCTACACTTAGATGCTGATTTTAGCAGTACATGAATGGAAAAATGAGCACCTGATGTTTTTGAAGTGAAATGTCATTAGTGATTTTATGTAGCGAGTGGGGAAACTGAACAAATGGACCCAGTTCAAGCTCCTGTGACAGCAAGTATCCACCATACTGAAGTGTCGCTGAGCATGGCATTAAATGTGCACCAATTTAAGGAGGAGTATTTTTTTTTTGGTGGAAAGTCACAGTCAGAACTTCTATATGCAAAATATTGTCTAAAACACAAAGCGAAGATGCACTCTAGCATCATGTCCCAGCATGCACCATTGTAAGCTGATTGTATTTACTGTAAATGTACTGTATTTACTGTAAAGCCCAACACAGCCTCAAATCTGTGCTCTCTTTTGATGTTTTAAAACCTTTATCAGGCATCGGAGGGTACTTCCACTGGTGATGCCCACGTCGCTCAGAGCCCAGCTGTCCTGCAGAGCAGCACCACCATAACTCAGCTCTAGGTAGTTCCAGACCTGCTTGTCATCAGAGAGTTGCACAAGAAATCTTTCCTACAGAAAGGAGTGGATGGAAGTTAGTGGAGTCGCAATAGAGAATGGACCAAGAGGTTTGTGATGGACCATGTTCAGTGTCTGTGGCTGCATTTATTTTCCGTCTTCCTGACTGACAGTCTTCTGTGTTATTTTCAGTGCATGCAAATATGTATGTAAATTTTTTTGCAATGCATACTATTTCACCATTACAAGCAACATTATGGCAAAGATGTAATAAATCTATCAACCACTGTCTTTTCCCTCCAGTACAACATTCAAATCATCACAAAATGCAGTCAAAACATGTCAAGAAATTAAGGTCTATTAATTTTGGAGGGCCCTGTGCCCCAAGTGGAGCTTTTATTACCTTCACCATCTGCTTCATGGCCCCCACAGTCTGATCTGGAGGGATGTCAAAAGTTTCACAGAAGCCCTCGAAGTAGATGAAGACCTTCATAGTCAGGACATCCGTCCTTCGTCTGTTTGGCTCCCTGCTCTGATCAGACTGAGGAGTGTGTGTGGGGTGTTTGTTACAGCCAGAGTCATTTTAAGGGAAAGTGGAGGAGGTGGGTGGGGGTTTGGGAAGGCACAACGGCTCTTGCGATCTAATAAGTCACCCAAATACTTTTAAATCCAAATGATCCAAATGCCTTCAAAAAAAAAAGTATTTCTGAAATGTTAATTGTATACTGAAGCTGATGAACTGATATTTTTTGGCTTGGTGATGTGGAGTGTTTAAAGTTTATCCATTTGGGTTTTCAAAAGGTATTTTTCTCACCAGCATAGAATCCTTCAAATAATGTTAAATGCAAGAGATGTAGAAGAAATACATTAAAAGGGCAAACAAATGTTGGTGGTTATATTGGAAAAAGTAGTAATAGAAATCTAAGTAAATAAGAAAACCTCTTATAAAACTGTCTATTCTATGTTAAAGAGCAGTTTAACAATTACTATACAAGTGTCATTACAGAGACAGAAAAACAAGAACAATCATACTATCAAACTATACAGGCCACTGAGTACACTGTAAAGCAACAAATAAGAAATCTATCTCAGTATCTGCAGGTGTGATAACATGCTGTGTTGAACTTAACAACAGTTACTAAACCACAAAACTGGAGTCTCATTATGTCTGTGCACCTGACCTGCCTGTTTTTACAGCAACAATTAGACTTCATCACATGTGCCTGGACTCATAGTCACAAAGTTCAGGCGTAGTACAAGTACAATGTACATCAGGATCTTAATGATACTTTTGGTACTTGATTCTGTTCTAACATTACCATATGAAGAAGGTCTATGTAGACTGTTATCAGTGTTGCTTATACTGTACAGTTTTTGCAAGATTGACCTGAGTTACAAACCACTGCACTGTCTTACGTCAGTTCTGTGTTGTGCCTTTTATTGTGAAACTACCCACTGCTTTCACACTGTGTTGAAAGTTACAGTTATTCACAATGTTCTTTGATAGACTTTTACGATTCTTGTATAAAGTTTTACAAGGGGCTGCTAATTTGCATTTCACCTTTTAAAGCCTGAAGTTTCTGTGTTCAGTCTTGGCTCATAGCAAGAACTGCAAGTTGGGATGATTTCTGTTCTTTGCAAACAAATCAGAATGAATGAAATCTAAATTTAGGAATATTGCTGCTGCTGGATCCTGTGGCAAACCACACACCCCTTTTCATTATGCTGAACTTTGAATTTTAAGTGTAGTTTTCCAATATTGTATGTGTGTTTATTCCTATGTTCTGTAACCACCATTGGTTGATAAGGGTGAAGGAGCACTGTAAATTCCGTAATTTTATGGAAGGATAAGTTGAACTTTGAACCTAATAATTTTTTCCTCATGTTTCATCTGGCATCCCTGGCAGAGATGAAGTTGTACTCAGAAGTTTTACTTCAGCAGCAAAATAACATTAAAATGAAAAATATTTGTCATAAAGAGTTCCCTTTCAGAGTGATATTTTAATTTCAGCAGTCATACTTCTCCATGTACTTACAATATGTTTTGGATTTTAACAGTTGTGGAAGAAGTATTCAAATTCTTCACTTAAGTAAAAAGTAGCATTACCACAAAAATATTCATACAAGTAAAAGTCCTGAATTCAAAATTTTACTTAAGTGTAGTACAGTAAGTACAGAAGTGTTATGAACAAAATGCACTTTAGGTAAATGTAAATATTTGAATTTGTATTTATTCGTGTTTTTACTTTGTCTGAGTCCGCCTATTGAGTATGTGGGCTATAGAGGGAGCTAGAGATTAAAAAGTGTTAACTGTTTTCAACACATTTTTGGAGGAGGATGGTGACATCATTTGTACAAGTGAAAAAGAGCTGACACTTTTTTCCATTTAAAAAAATACACCTTTTTTCAAATATTCCACTGAAGCCAATTACTCTCGTAACGCACTCATGCAGCTGTAATAAGGTTGTAAATACAGACTAGCTTAGTTCATGTGACTGTAAAGGGGAGTTTGTGTCATCACGTGGATCTGTTTACGTCTGGAGTCATTTCCGAAAACGGATGATTGACAGCTGATTCGTCCAATCAGAAGCCGAATCTGGAGCGGAGGACGTGGCGGAAGTTTACTCTCTCACATGAAAGAAGAAGCTAGCGGATTAAACTGTTCATGTTTACACTCCCTGACCCGCCGCTCAAACGGGATGAAGTTCACCCAAAATCTTCGCTGTTGTACAGTGTCCTTTACCTGACGCATAGTAAACGAGAGCGATGTCCTTGCCAGCAGCTAAGTTCATGGACAAGAAAAACCTCCAAGCAGCAATAAAGGTAAACAGCCACGAATAGCAGGCTAGCTACCTGCTTTAGCATCGTGCTAACTCGGGTACAGGACGGTCTGTTTTTAATGCTAGCTGCACACCTTTTAAGGTATCCACACCACACCACTCATTTATTTATGTGTATAAATACATCCCCCCGAAAATTGTAGCCATCTCACATTGTATGACAGTGACGTTACCGGGTGTGTTTGTAAAAACAGTTCAGTGTGTGTAACCAGCATAGTCCCTGAGATTTGGGGTTGGAAAGTTTAACGCAGTTTCACTGTTAGCACCATGTTTTCTTATTTCCTCGATTTTATCCTCCAGTCACACCGTTATGTTAATTTAGGCATCTTACTATTACCTCATAGACTCTTGTGATTGCTGTCACTTGATGTTTAGTCATCTTCTTCATGAGTGATGTTGCATTCACTTCCCCTTTAGTCTTTTTTTGTAATTAAAAAGACTCTTTATTAGCCAGGTAGTTTAGCAATTGGATGTAATAACAATTTTGAGAATTTGCATTTGAGTCACAGATGTAAGCTATTGTTTTTAGTTTATATCCATAATAAACATGTACCCACCCTGCAGGTCAACTAACCATAGTAGCATTTTGAAGACATGTTTGTGATTTTCAACTCTTGACTGACATTTAATGCAAATTGTACAAATTGGCTACAGGCTCCCTCTTTAATACTTTAAATCACAGAACAGGACTGTTTTATTGTAGGGCAGCGAGAATTAGCCGATTGATTTATAGAAAATGATTCTGCATAAAATTTTTCAAGCAAAAAATGACATATATTCTGGTTTCAGTGTCTCGAATGTGAGGATTTGCTGCTTTTTATGTCTTATGATAGAAAATTGAATAAATTTTAGTCTTGGACTGTTGTGGGTCAGGCTAAATGAGACATTTAATGACTCAACCTTGTGCTCTGGTATATTGTGATGGACATTTTATCACTGTTGTCTGATGTTTCATTGACCAAACAATTAATCGAGAAAATAACCAGCAGATGAATTGATACTGTAAATCATTGTTAGTTGCAGCCATATTTTATTGTTACTAAATTCTGCAAGAAATTCCCATCAGTTTATTTTATATATGAAAAGTTTCTCAACTCAATTTCCAGAAAATGTACTGCACATATATCAGTATTGCTATAAAAGTTATCTATACTGCAATAGAATATTTGATGCATTTCCCACCCTTAACAAACATTTTTTTTATTGTTTCTCATTGGTCCTAGAATGATCAAGAGTTAATTTTTTTTTACCTTGTGTATTTTGATACACACTATGAATACTAGGATGTTGTTGTCATAGATATGTTTATTTTTTCATCTTAACAGCTTTGTATGGACAAATAAATGGGGATGCAGTTAAAGAAAAGGGTTAAATTTGACTTCAATGTGCACACAAGAATTTTCTTTTTCGCCAACACCTTTTATGTGATGGTAATTAGACAGCTGGTTCCACATATTTTTCAGAAGACATAAGCTGAAGTGAAAGTACAGATACCACATTTTTCATAAAAGGTCTTTTGTGTTCAGATATTTTGATGGAATGGAGGAAATGATGCTCTTCCCTTGCAGAATAACATGCTGTTTTGTGGGAAATGGCAGCAGCAGCATGAGTAGGACAGAAGGGATAGAAAGTTACATTATGAAGCCTTACTCCCATACCACACATATGTGTTTAGGGATTGAATTTCTAAAAAATAATTAGATCAAATTATTTAGTTTGAGGCTACAGGGTTTAAAAAAGAACAAATTTGTCTGAACATGTTTAGCGAGAATGAATCTACATTCTATATTTGAGCCTAAGCAATTTAGTGATTGCAGATTTTTGGACAAAGTTTAGTGTTTAGTAATAAATGAGGAGAGTTGTTGCTAAAGCTGTCTTTTTAAAGATGTCCCCATCTGTTTGAATCATCACTGCCACAGAACAATAGGTAACTTCCACTCATGTAAATTACACACAATGTGGCATTGAAGTGAAATGAAAATATTGCTATCACCCAACCTTGGAAACAATCTGTTGAAGGGATATTTTGCAAAAAATATGATTAAATGCTATACTGACAATCGTGGGGAGTACTCCAATAACCACATCCAGCTTATTATCTTCTGTATTGGCTTTGAGATGTACACAACAAATCAAGAGTAATCCTCAAATACTACTAATCTATTTTGCAGCTTCACAACATGGCTTAGTGGTCCAAAGCCTGGCAAGCCTTTAGTTGTTGGTTTCTCCTGATCTGATCACATGCTGCCCTCAATTTGGTGAACTTGCACCCCTTACACCATGATGCTTAGACTGCTGCTCACTTAAGTCTTTAAGAGGCAACTGACCGGCTAAGAAACATAGAAAATATAGCAGCAGGATAGTCCAGACACTGAGCCAAGGCACTAGCTTAATGAAGATGGACTCATATGACAATTATCATATACACACTCAGTTTAATCATTGCTCATTGCTTTTCAAGTGTCTTTTATGTTCTCCAAAGAGCATTTGCCTCTTTAGCAGGGTGTTTTCTTTAAATGGAAAAGCAGATGCAGAGATACAGAGAGATACATTTCCTGATACTGAGTACATAATATATAGTGTATATCCACACAGCCAGCTTCTCAGCACTTCTCACGCAGTCTGTAGTGCTATCGGCCAAATGAGGACATTTTGACTCTTAAAACACATATACAGAAAGACAGACACTCAACTGACATTAAAACCTTAAAGTTGCTGTGTCATAGCTTATCTTGACCTCTGACTTCTTTTGGGGGGGGG
>NW_019522675.1:96323-110096 GCF_002814215.2 Seriola lalandi dorsalis
GGGGGGCAAACAATAATACATAATTCATGTCACCGCTGAGGAAGATTGCAAAAAAAAATTGAGTGCTGAAGATTGCATTAGCCCCATTTAATTCTTACTTAATGTGTCCCAGTCTGCTTTAAGGAAATGTACTGTAAATCAACATACAATAGTTTAAAATGATGTGATACAGCGTGTGAGAAACCATGCGCTCCTGTTTCTAGCTGGTCTTACAGCTAATACAAACAAATGTTTTAAATTTGGGTGTTTGCATTACAAGAGTGAACATTTAAATCAAGAAATATCAACACTTTTATCATTGTCAGTGAGTAACGTCTTTACATATAACAAATATTGGTGTCTTTTCTAGGTGTGACAACAACAGGCCATTGTGTGTGCTGTGTGTATGTGTGTGCGTGTGTTTATGGTTGTGTACGTTTATGACTGAGTGGCATAGCAGCTGGGCGTTGTAACGTGATGCCAAGATGCTGTTGTCCCTGGGAATGCTGATGTTGTCGGCCACGCAGATTTACACCATCTTCACCGTTCAGCTCTTCGCCTTCCTCAACCTGCTGCCTGTGGAGGCCGACATCGCTGCTGTGAGTACTTCTTCACACGGCTAAGTGTAAAACTGTTCATAGAAAGATGCAACAATAATAAGCCAATGCAACTAATTATACCCATGTTGATTTTCTTGTTTTTGTTTTGCAGACAGGTTTGATTAGCATGTCAGGCTTTCACTTGGTTGAATGAAGATCGTATTTGTCTGGTTTGATGATGTATTATCCTCCATATCTTTACACAAAAGTAATTAAGTCATTTTCCCATCTTTCAGTACTCATTTGACAACAAAACAGGCAACTTTGATGACATGCCTGCAAGGTTTGGCTATCGTCTCCCCAGCGATGGACTGAAGGTGAGTGCAGAAGGATCAAAGGTGTTTGCCTGACAAGCTGATTAGCTGATTGGTTTGTAGACTTAATGGGAAGTCTCTACAAATCATTACAATGTTTTTATGATCTCTGATTTCTTTTTTGTGTGTTTCCACTTTACAGCTCCATTGAATTAATGTTTAACCATGAAAAATAGCATAAAAAAGTAAAAGAAAAGAGTGGGTAAAGTGGAAGGAGATACGCCACACTCCAATGGCAAAATAACACACATTGTAGAATGACTGCAAAAAGGATACAAATCAAACTGGCTGGACTTATGTGTAAGTCCATCAAAGTTTAATAATGCGTAATGGAACACACACACACTCACACACACATACCCAGCAACTTGCATACTGGTTGATCCACAAAGCACACAAACAGAGGGGATGATTCATGTCTGCTATCTAAGCTGGTCATTGTGGCGTTTCCCACAGCCAAGAGCCCAGTTGTTGTTGTTGTACAAAGGCTTTTGGCACACAGAAGCAAGCTGATGGCAAAATGCGTGGTGTGTTGTTTTGTGTTTGTGTTTATGTGCAGGTTAAGCATTGTATATTTGGACACTGATAATTACTGCCACTTATCTGCATTTAAAGATTCTATGTTTAGCATCATGACATCGTTATGACAGTCCCACAGCATGATTCTGGCTTTGTCACAAGTTCTGACCCCATTCTACATTTTAGGAATGAGAGGTCTGAGATGAGTGTCAGACATCTCATACATACCCAAGTGTTTCCGTGTCCCATTTGCCACCACCTGTCTCTCTGAGAGTAATGGGAAGTCACAGCAGTGGGAATGCAACATTTCTTTAAACAATTTCTTTTAGAAAATAATTTAATATCAGAAAACATTCTGACATTTTACAGTTTTAGAATTTCAGAACAAGCACTTTGTAAGGGATCTTGGCCAGCTTGTGCTTCAAAAATGAGTGAAGAATGGATTTAATAATTTATTTACTCAAGGTCATTATAGCAGGACATACTGGTTTGTCTATGTGTGTTAATCAGTTAGTGTAAAGTTGGGGCACCCGGTAGTCTAGATAATTAATTCACATACCATATACACACAACTCACTGACTTTCTCCCCACTTTTTTTTCTGTTTCTCACAGTTTAGTTGTCCAACAAAGACTAAATACAACAAAATAATGTAGACGTATAACAAACCACTAGTGCACTGCATGTATAAAGGACTGTGCTCACAATCGCTCACAGTTGACCACAGGTACAGATATCCTAACTGTATTTAAATGTGTCAGTACAGGTAACAGAGGTGCATGTGTGACACCAAACTGAAAACATTCCCACCTCTTTCACATATTAAGATATTTCTAGGACTTGGTCGTTAACTGCAGAACTGCTAGCATGCACTACTTTTTAATCACTGTGGTGAGAAAAAATAAATGAATTAGTGAACATGTGTATATATACTGTATATGTTCATGTTTGATATGGATCATGGTAAAGGTTGGGTTGCTTTAGTTAATGTCTCACCTCAGTCCAGGCCAACAGAAAGGATTATTGCGCACAGTCATGTTGCTCAGTGCGGATGTGTGTGTGAGCATTTTAGTCTTATGTAAGATTCTGTGTTATGAAAGCTGAGAAAAGGCTTAGCCTCTCTGTTACCCGCTCTCTGTCTTTAATTCACATCTAATCTCTGCATCTGCTCTCACTGCTGATGTCTAGTCAGTGCAGAGAGACTTGAGTACCATGCAGACATGCTGCCCTAGTCCCCGAGGGCAAAATTCAATCCGTCCATCCTAAACTTACTCTCCCATTCGCCGTCTATGTCTGGGTCTGTCTGTCTCTTTCAGATGACAGCTGCACTAGGCAAATTTTTAATGTGGAATACATCCACAATATCAGCCACATTATCACAGAGTAAGGCTGTGGTAGAAAAGAACTTCTCATTTTTTACAGAGAAGCCGAAGATTTGCCTTGTTTGTCAATCTTAGTAATAATATTTTTGGGGCGTCGTTTTAATGGTCACTGTCCCAGATTCACAGGAGAGGTAAAAAAAAAAGAAAAATACAGACTTCTTACCATTTATACTCTGCAGCTCTTTAGATATTTAGTGGTGCACTCACTCTTTGTCTATTGCTGTTTAGATTTCTGTAGGATATAAATCACCTTTCTCTTTCCCCACACATCCTTCCTTTTTTTCATACACCTGCTGTTCAGTCTTTGTAAATCCAGTGTTATACATGATTAGTCTTTCATAAATGCAATAAGGAAAGATGCACACTTTACAAAAACTCATCCAAATTGCATGCATACTGCAAGGCAAATGCTGTAGTGCATCTCAGAATTTTGCATGTTTTAGAATTTTGAGATAAACTCACTTAAGATGTTTTAGTTCTGCAGCACTGCAGCTGTATAAGGCCTGGAGAAACCTCTGGCATCACAAGGCAGCACAAGCCTGTTTGTCTCCAGAGGATTCCCCACAGGGAGCAAGGCTTCAAACAGAGCCTTCCCTGTTTCCACTTACACAACCGGGGCTGTTTACAGTTGCCTCAAAGCAAGGCAACTGCAAGCCTGTGTCCACCCGCACTACGCAACACTTATGCTTTGTTTAATTTCTGACATGTACATATTGGTAGTTTCATTTCGGAAATTAAGGTTCAGTTCAAATGTAGCATAACAGTGCTTGCCAGTCTGAAACCACACTAAAGTCTGGTGAAAACTTAAAAATCTCTACATTTGCATCATAAATATTGTTTTATCATAAAAATTTAGATTGGTATGAACAGTTGGGAGAGTCTGTTCCCTTTGCTTTTGTTGTGTGGTGCAATGGTGCAGAAAAAGCTAATCCTGGCTTTGGAAAGAAAAGTGAAAGCATGTCTTGTATGTATGATGGTAAAAAACAAACAGACTGGCAGCACATTAATCAACTGACCATTCATTTGTTTCTAAATTGTAAATTCAAGTGGTAGAAGATATATATATATATTTGTTTTTTACTTAAGTAGAAGTAGCAACACCATAATGGGAAATAATACATAATAACTAGTAAAATTCCTGCATTCAAAATTTTAGTTATGCGTAATCATAAGTACACTTGTAATCTGTGTGGTGTGAAATTGATTATTAATGTGTAATTGATTAAGTTGCATTTTAATCCTGTTGCTGGCCCAAGTGGTGGAAAATCAGACAACATATGCAGTTGGTGCCATTCAGGCTCATCATACTGTTTTTCATGTAAAATCACACACATGCTCAGCAGTATAAGCTAGATTCTGAAATGAATCGGAGTAAAAGTATACTAAAGTATAATTTTGCTACGTTTTATGTTTCTGAAATGGTTTTCTTAATATTGTTGTAGAGATAGCTCCACAACATAGTACGCATTCATTTATGGGGGATTTTTCTAACCCTAACCCTAGACTACAGTAGATAAAGGTTTAGAGAGAGGAACGATCAACAGAGGTCTGGGCTACACCCTGTGTACACGGGATTCAGCATTGTGACTCTGGCTAAGAATTGATACCCAACTTAGAATAACTTCCATTTTCTTATGACATTTCTCAGCATGCAACTTGACTTTCAGGCTTTTGGTTTTTATTCCATTTCTGTACCCACTTTCACTGCCACAATTATAGGATCTGCACACACAGACTGAGAGGAGACGCTCGAGTTTCCTTTGGAAAGTCTTTGTGGTTTGGATGTTGCAGGGAAAGGAGATGGGGCCAGTTATAAAGCCTCAGAAGAAGTGTAAACACTCACCCTGTTAAGATATGGAAAAATAAGGTAAAAATATATATATTAAATATTCCTTCTCATGTGACATAAAGCCTGGTTTCTGTTTCTTTTCCAGAGATCACAAAAGAGATACAATATTATCACCACATCTAATATTGCTCCAAAATATATCAGACTAGCTTGCTAATTTTAGTAGCAGCAGAAGGAATTTCTTTTTATTAGTTTGTAAATGCACAAAGGCACAAACCTCTGTGCAGTTATTTCCTCAGGCTCAAGTTAAACTCTAGCTTCAAGAATTTGATGGATTGGGTTTGAATTCATTGTTTGTCTGTTGGTTTACAAATAGCTCATGAGGAAGTGCTATACTGTGAAGTGTGTTGAACTTGTATATTAAGAATTTTTGCTTGTTTCCCCAGTTTCTACATGAAGTTTCCTCTGCTGACTCCACTTTTCTCCCACAGTCCAAAGACATGCAAGTTAGGTGAACTGAAGACTCAAAATTGTCCATGGGTATGATTGTGGCCATGTGTTGGCAGGGGTGTGATGGACTGGCTACTTGTTCAGGATGTTGGTCAGTCTGAGGTAGGAAAGGCCCTGCAACCTTGCACAGGATAAGCAGGTGTAGATAATATAGAGAGATGCCATTTTTCTGTGACAACCACCCCACACACGGGGGCCAGAAATACATCTTAGATCAAAAGATCTCATTCCAAGGCACTCATATTAACAGTTAGATGTTGCATTGAAATTTAAACCTGGAGAGTCTGGGAGGTCTTCAAGAACCTTGAAAGTCCTTGGACGCTACTTTTGGGAACCACTTCTCTTTTGCTCTCGGCCAGTAGTTAAATGTACTCACATGCACACCTGCTGTGTCAACATGAAATACTGACACTAAAAGGGAGATGTGAGTGTCTTTTTTCAGATTCTACAAGATGAAGCAGTAATCTGTTTACTTAATACACCTGAATGAGTCATTTGTCCTGTGGCTGTTTATGGTAAATGTATGCTAATGAAATAATCATAGCTGTTATACAGCAGACAGGGATCGTTCCTGTAAGTGTCTGGGTGACTTACTGTAAGTTTACAGTGATAAAATGAGTCAGTGTCTTAATTGGCTGCTTCACTCTGTCTTCCTCTGGTTCTGTTGTGGGAGTTTCATGCGTTTCTTGTTCAGTTTCTTCACCCACATTTTCTCAGCCAGTCTCAAGTTTGACCCAGAAACAATCCCACTTTTTTTTTTTTTTTCAGTCGCCCAATTTCACTGGCATTCGTGTCCAGGTTCAGTGCAGTAATAGGATAGGCCTCTGAATGAACGTCAAGGGTCAGTGTATGTAAATATGGTGGTCATAGAATTGTAATGATAAAAAGCATAGGGCATAGAAATTAAACACAATGTGTAAACTAGTCTATATGTCAGTCTGAAAACAAGCTCTGCAGCTTCACATGCTTCCTGTTGTGGTCATGCATGAGGGAGGGGGTTTTGAAGTGGCTTAGGTAAGGTTAAAGTGGGGAGTCTGAATCTGAAGCTGAATGTGGAGTCGCACAAGCTTTAATCTGCTTACAGGAAGTCCCAGTCCTACGGGGAGTTATTAATACCACTGTTTTTCTCTATCTGCATACAGGCCTTACAGTGAGATTTTTACTGACAGGATTAAGTGTGATCACTGTGCGGTAATGTGGTATAGTCCACCAGAAAACCACCCTCCCTTTTCCTGTTGAATTGTACAACAATAGAAAATCACATTGAGAGCTTTATTAGTGCACTCTGTAGTTTTTTTGATTTACAGTACAACAAGAGGAAACAAAAAGATATTTGCAAATTGACTTGTTTTGCACAGATTCTCTGAGAAGTTTCATATCGGCTGTTTTCAATTCTAGGTCTCTATGAAAACACATGGTCAGGTCAAAGTTGTCCTTTTAAACTACACTTTTTCTAGTACCGTGGGAGCCAAAAGAAGCAGCAAAGGTTCTCTAACTGTAATTTTTTTTAACCCATTCAAGGCGAAAGACAAACTAAATTCTTAAGTTTTTAGGTTTTTATTCTTGTTATCTACAAAATACCATAAATATACAGAAATCTGTCACATTAGCTGCAGTTACATGCACATGTTTTTTCATTCTGATTAAAGATTTCAACTGTTTACATAGGATCTGATTTTAATATGGTCTGGTGTTATCACGCGCTGACGCCTTAAATCGTTTACACGGTACATTTTTTCTTTTGATAGGTTTATGAAAAGCTTTCAACTACCTCTCTGTAACTGAAATTTCAGTTGGTCTGGGCCTGTTTATTCTGATGAGATGTTTATATGGAGCATTTTTATTCTATTTGGGCTTTTAAACTTGTTATAACCTGAATCTTAGGGTCCATGTAAACCTGCCTAGTGATGTTACTTTAGGAACATACTGTACTTACAGCTCACATAGGGGCATGAATACGTCCTGGAACAGAATCAACAGGGCCTCAAAATCAGAGTAATAGCGACACTGCAGGATGGTGAAAATATAAATTTTGTTTTACAGAAAAGCTCCATGTCACAATTTGTAAGCTGCTGCTGTAGCTTGAAGTCTGGCAGAATAGCCGGTTTATGTGTTATGAGTTTTAAGGTGGTATTAGATGAGTCTAAAGTGTTATCCTTGCACAGACTGCATTTTCATCTCCTTTCAGTCTGCGTTTTCAGGATTCCCCCTCCTTCCCCAGTTATTTCCTGTTTTTCACCCTGCTCTCGTCGCTGCATTCTGCAGTGCTGGCAGGTGTTTTTTTTTTTTTTTTTTTTCATGTTTTTTCTACCCAACAGAGGGCGCTCTTGCCACTGGTTTCAAAGTCAGGAGGAGGAATGTGAGGCAGTGGCACAGTGATGTCATTTAGCGGCAAGGCAGGGCTGCACTGGAGGAGGCACCCAGAGGTGATGGTGGTGAGGGCAGCGGGTGATTCCTCACATGTTTCTCCTCCCTGATGTGAGATTTCACAGATCTCCCGGATCCCCGCATTTAACCTTACATACATCAGGTTCTGTTAATGTTAAACTATAAGCAGACAGTGCAGTGAGTCAGCAATTTTGTCTCTGTACTGTTGCACGATCCCACAGATTTGTTCGTAAATGTGATGTGTCACTGTTGTCTTCCTGGCTCAGATACTGTTTTGGAGTTGAGTTGGTGTGGCAGCCGGCAAGATACACTCGCAGAAAATCAGTTTGCTGCTTACTGTGTGTGTGTGTGTGTGTGTGTGTGTGTGTTTGTGTGTGTGTGTGTGTGTGTGTGTGACAGAGAGAAAAAGTGCAGACTCTCCTCGATATAGAGGCTGTTTTTTTTTTTTTTAAAGCGTTGGCTTTAAGAGAGCGAGAGAGAGAGAGCTGAAAGTGCCTAGTCCCAGAGTCCCACAGCAGTCCACACTTCCTGTCTACCACCCTGCCTCTGAGACACACACACACACACACACACTCTCACGCACGCATGCAGTAGTGTTAGTTACACTTGCATAAGAGCAGCGGAGGTTCAGAAATGTATATCACATCATGACCCCCCCGCCTCATCTCTGATGTGTTTTCCTTTCATCATCTCTTGTTCATTTATCTGCTCTGTCTATCTTTCTCTTCACCTTTCTATTTTTGTCTTTCTCTATCATTTTTTCCTCTTTCCTCTGTATTTTGGGCGGTATCTGATTCCCTTCCTATTTGTATCTTTTGCTGTTCTTGCCTTTGTTCTCCTTTCCTTTATCACTCTGTCAGCCTCTCTGTCTCTCTTCCTCTCACTATCTCCCTCTCATCAGCCACTTCAAAAGTGGAAATTGGACTAAGACAGGAAGCAGCAGAGAAAGAAAGATGGGGAATACAAGGACCAGAGGTTTTAAGGGCAAAATGAGAACAACAGCTTGACTATATTACACATACATATTATACACACACGTGCATCCTTTCTCTGTGTCAGTAATCTTCATTCCAGTGGAAAGTTCTGTATCCATTATGCATGCATTACCATGTTAAATTAATGTTTGATTTGCCAGTGTTACATCTGGGGCTGCAGCAGTTCAAGTTTGTGTTTCATCTGTGGCTGTGATGGATGCTGTTAATCTGGGAGCAGCAGGAAGGTTGAACAAAGATGGCTCCGCTCACATTCTGAGTCAGGGAGCTGAGACTGGGTCCAGGGATTTAACTGTTGTATCTAGCCTGGTAAATGTCCTAAAGATGTGACAAAATGGTGTGATTATATATCGGAAAGGTCTGTGATTTGTTCATAAAAAAAACGCAAAAAAACCTTGCTATTATGATGCGCGTTTTAAAATACTTGCCTACAGTTCAGCAACTATCAATATAAATCATATTGAACACTGACAAAATGATCAAATCCAGCTTAGAAATGACCACCGCTATCTCATAGGTGTGAGAAAATGAGATGATTAGCATTACTGTCACTTTGAATCTGCAGACATCAGTGCCCCTGAGCAAAAACCTCTACCTACGCATGGGAGGTTTTTTAGTTGACAAGTTTCAAGTTCAAGTTCTGATGCAGAAATTAGTAAAAACTGAATGAACGTCAAGCAAAGTCATTAGGTTTTCATCAATGTAATAGTTAATCATAATGACAGGTCCTTTTGATCCGTATGGATAAAGCGTGCAGTAGAAACGGTAGAAACATAATCAACACGCTCACTGTGGATTCTCCGGACAATCACCTGCTCTATTTAGACATGGGCTCAATCGTACATTACATGGACTTGCTGGAAGTATTAAGTCCGTTCAATGTCCGGTTCAACTGATTTTGACATTTGCGTTTTCACATACAGCTTCTCCAGGACATGTCTAGAAACAGTCAGGATTTCAGTTTGTTAAGACTTTTTACACTCTTTCTACACTCAGTGCTTTCTATACCGGTGCTTTTGGAAAATGACTCATCATTGGCTGTTAGACTTTCAAGGAATGAAATTTGCTTAAACTTGCATGTAAGTCACTTACATGTCTGTTGATGTCATCCCCACAGGGTTTCCTGATTGGTGCACGGCCAGAAAATGCGTGTGAGCCCATCGAGCCCCCTCCAAGAGACAACTTGACGGGCGCCTTCATCGTCCTCATCAAGCGATTTGACTGTAACTTTGACATCAAGGTACAGTGTTTACATTGATTTGTGTGTGTTTAGTTGTCGTTAGCAACTGCAACACACCCTTAATCAACCCCAACCATCTCTAGTTTTAATCTAAACATGATTGGTTTAACTTCATATCAAGGTGTTATAAATTATAGCCGTTATATTTCACTTGCATTTTACTGACAGGCCTCTGGGATTTGTCAGTGCATTTCTAGGTTTTTGGAAACTGTGAATGCTTAGCGCATAGCAACACATGGAAATAGTTGAAAACATCACTTATTTCAGCAGCTCTTAATTTATAAGGGCAAGCTGCCAAAACAATGAAAGTGTGTGCGAGGTACTGCACACTGATATGTGTTGCGTCACACTGCATTTATGTCAGTAGGTGGTGTTTCAGAGTTAGTTTCACTGAGACTCTTAGATCAGCTTGATGGGCCACAAAAACAGGAAGAGGCCATTTCCCTAAACACAATTTCCTGCGCAATAATCTATCCCACTCTACTGCCTATCTTGCCTTGCCTTTTTCTACCACTGCTGCAGTTTTGTGTGAGATGCTGAAAGTTTTTTTTTTTTTTTTTTGCCAAATAAGTCGCTGAGGCGGCTGAAAGATGGAAAGAGCTGATCTCCCATTAATCAAGTGAGGCGTTCGGCCATGTTCAGCACAGAGAGAGAAGCGGGAGTGTAGCCACGTCCGTCACTGGAGATGACGAGAGAGATGTTGTCAAAAGAAGACCGTGGACAAAAGGAGAGCAGTAGTAATTGTGCGCCAACAGAGAAAACTCACAAAGCCTCTAATCTTCGTTAAAACCTAACTAACCTACGCTAAGTCACCCACAGTGGCTATAAATGAACTCGTTTTCTTAAATTTGCTGCTTAAGTTTCGGTGCCTCTTCAATTGTAAACAAAAACATCACAAACAAGAATATTTTTTTTCTAGGGATATTAGAGACATTAATGATACTTTTTTTTTTTTGTTAGAGAATTTCAAGACATTAGCTGTAGAGACTTTTTTCAGGAAATGCAGACATCCTGAATTGTTGCCAAATATTTGAGAAGTGAACACATTAAGGTTCTCCTGTGATTAGAAACCCTCAAATTTGTGGCCTGAACAGTAGATAAATTTGACAGCAGTGTTGGCAGCGAGAGAATTACTGAGTTATATTATTAATACAGCACCTCCTGCAGATTCAGAAGAATGGTTTCTGCCAGACACTATTTGACTTCCGTGGGAATCAGTTTTCCCATTTTGATTTGTCATTTCATTATCTGATTCTAGAAGGAATGTTAAAAGTCTGTCCATCTTAAACATCCTGTTGCTCATGGGTTCAGAGGAAAACAGGAGAAAGAATAGAAAGGCGGGAGAGGGAGTAAGGTAGAGAGGGGAGAAAAGAGAGCGAGGATTAGGAGAGTGAGAGTGGGGATGAGTAATGGGGTGAAAGAGAGGAAAGCATGCAACCTCTTGGCATCTTCTTTCTCTCGACCTCCTTCCATCTCTCTGTCTCTCACTCTCAAACGTTTAAGCTTTACCTTTTCCCTCTGTAGCTTCTTTGTTTCCTCCCCATTCATTTGCTCTTACATTTCCTGTCTTTGTTTCTTTTTCAGTCAAATTTGTCATCTTGTTTTTTTTTATACTCTATTGTAACTCTGGAGCAGCCACACAACCTTATAAGGTCTAACTGCATCACACAAATGTTGACAGACAGAGCAGTGAGGTGTTCCCTTTGCTGGAGTGTAACCAGACTCCGCTCCACATAGCTGTGTGTCAGACAGACACACAATATATACACACAATACACAAACCCACACACCACTCTCTGATCTGTGTCGGATCTGCCATTTGACCTAATGCAGGGAGCTGGTTTGACTTGTTTAAGTTTACTGTGATTTTCCTGTTGCTGAGCTCTAGTGGCATTTTGAGTGTTATCTCACATCGCTTGTTCTTTCAGTCGTCTCAAAGCAGCACATGAACGCTGTAGTGCACATTTCTCACACGCATGTATTTGACTTAAAAAGTAAACTCTCAGACCAAACTGAGGAGTTGTTTTAGTTTGCTATCAAGTAAAAATGCTAAGCACCCGCATCTATAGAGGTAAAAAGTTGTTGACATAGATTGTAATCACACATTAAGAGCCTGGTTAGACTGACGGACACACACACACACACACACACACACATACACACACACACACACACACACGCACAGAGTCAGTCCGTGTCATTACTTTGGAGTTGCACCATGACCCAAAATAGATGTTTCACAGCTCCTTTCAATAAAAGTAAAATTAAGGTGACGTTTCTTGAAAGCAAACAGGATGACGGTATTTATCTTCCCACCTCATCTTCCCCCATGCCTCGCTGTGTTTGTGTGTCAGCTTTTAAACATGTTAACATGGTCTGATGTTTTTTTTTTTTTTTTTTCCTCTCTCTCGTCACACCATCTGCTCTTGTGAGAGAAAGGTGATTGCAAGGTCTCATGTTATAAGGAAACAACTTTTTAACAGCAGACTTTAAATGGACAAACTGCAGCAGATGGAGCTTTGTTGCAGAAATGTTTGGTTATATTTCTAATTTGGATTTTGTTGTGTTAACCTATCCATGTGTTGTTAGAACTGAGCACCACATTCTTAGAGAGTGTTTATTCATTCCAGATTGTATGATTTAAAAAAAAAAAAAAAAATGTTTCTGGTCAGGGATCAACTCCTCTCTCCTTCGGCATTCATTATTCAAAATGAAGGCTAAATGCAAAAAAAGAAAAGTTTTTAAAGTGACATTGTTTGCTGTCAGATTTAGCAGCTTTACCAATATGTCCTTGTAAAGGCCCTCCATGAGGAAAATACTTTTGGATTGCAGGGAATGTATTTTTTGTTACAGTACCACAGTTGGCCACTGGGAAAGTTGGCAGCAGGGCAACATGTGCTGAATGTAGCTGTGTTAACACAACCATGTGTTTGCAGATTATACAGTATTTAAACTTCTACTTAAAGTACTTAAACTAAACTGAAGCTACTTCTAAAGAGAATGGCTACAGCAGGTAAATATGTGTCAGCTTCAAAATTATCATTGCAAACCTGGAGTTTGACACTGGGCTGGGAATTTTACTCTGGCTGGTATGTGTGTGTGTGTGTGTGTTAGGAAGGGTGTGTTTTAACATTATCTCCTTTCCAATCTCTTTTTTTCCCCTTGCTGTCTCCTCATGCCCTGTCCTTAATTTTTGATTTCCTTCTCTCTCTCTCACACACACACACACACACACACACACACACACACACACACAGTCTGTCTGCGTCTGTGAGGTCTGGTTGTGCAGTCTGACTTCTGCCTCTGGCTTAATGATTGCTCATATCCAGACAGACATCAGGACATGGACACACATGTATACAGTTGTGTCTCCCTGTCTCTTTCTGTCTTAACACACAGCTACTATTTCCTCTGCCTCTGTCTTTCCCTTGTCCCTTTTCCCTTGGCAGTTGTTTTCCTTTTTCCTCTTGCTGGTGCTTGTCTTTCTCTCCCTGCCAATCACACACACTCAGTTTGTTGCTAGCATTCAGCTGTCTACCTTGCTTCCCTCTCTCTCGCTCTCTCTCTCACACACACACACACACACACACACACACCCTCCCTCCCTCTTACCCAGGCTCAGATCCCTCCAGAAGCTGCAGGGAAACAAAGGAATAATAGATTCCATCTTGACTGAGACAAGGCCCTTGTGTGTGTACGGAAGCCTATAGGGGACTATATTAAAATGATAGTGTAAACTTGAAAATGTAAATGTAATTCAACAGTAGCGTCACAAATTTCCACGTATGTATGTGTTATTTGAGTAAAAATTAAAATGAAAGGGGGTGTCACCCTCAACATGCCCACTGTTTGATTCCATTGCTGGTCATCTCTTTCTGTCTCTCCTCAGCCTCCTCTGTAGTGTTTAGCCATTAGGATCCAGTGAGCAATAGCAAAGAGATTTAATGGATCTGTGGCCGTAATGGGCAATAAAACGGACACTCACCCACTTAACCCTCTGGAAAGTGTCAGCACCTCCACTCGTGGAATGTGTGTGTGTGTGTGTGTGTGTGTGTGTGTGTG
>NW_019522675.1:110116-196953 GCF_002814215.2 Seriola lalandi dorsalis
GGGGGGGGGGGGGGGGGGGGGTGTGAGAGAGTATGTGAGTGTGTTGCGATGAGACATGACGGGGAGGAGGTCGAATGTAGAAAGAGAGAGAGAGAGAGAAAGAGAGTGCGTGCTGGAGATGGCCAGGACTGAAGGAGATCAAGTGAAGGGGTGTTAATAGGCACGTGTGTGTGTGTGTGTGTGTGTGTGTGTGTGTGTGTGTGTGTGTGTGTGTGTGTGTGAGAGAGAGAGGGGAAATCATTCCTCCATGGACGTCCTTTTTAGAAAATAATTCTCCAGAGAGAGCGGGTTTGCACTTCCTGTACACAAGGATTCTTTGAGGTGGTGACGATTCTGGGGGGAGCCCCTCATTTGTGACCTTTTTGACCTTTCTGGGAAGAGAGGGGGGTTGGACAGGAAACTCAATACCCTTTTCCTCCCCTCTCCCTCCCATGACGCCCTCCCCATGCCTCCCTTCTCGCCTTGCCAGATTCTTTGCAGCCTGTCCGTCCCACTGAACCATCAATAACAAAGACAGAGAGGCAGGTCTATATACATTGAGACATAATGTCCTAGTTATGTAACATGTACTCAGGTATGCCAAGGACTGTTTAACCACATTGTTCTCTCTTCTGTTACTCTTGTTTGCGGTTTTTCGCTCAGTCTCTCTCTCTCTCTCTCTCTCTCTCTCTCTCTCTCTCTCTCTCTCTCTCTCTCTCTCTCTGCTGCCGTCTATCTGTCATTGTTTTCAGTTTCACTCTGCACACTAGTTCCCCTCATTAAACTGTGATTAAATATGTACTTGGTTAAGTTAAAACAACCTTAAAACTCCATCCATTAATATATTTCCTCTTATGTTTCTTTGGCATGATTATGTGGATGTTAACATCGACTTGGCAGTTAAATATTAAAGGCTATTGGGGTGCTGGTAGGAAAAAATAAATCTAATCCATCTAAGTAATTGAGATATACACTCAATTGCTAGTTTATTAGGCGCACCTAGCTAAAACTAATGCAGTCTAGTACTGCTGTGTATTAGTGCAATAATCCTAGCTTCATGATAGCTATAATGTTCAGTTTTTATTGAAACAGAGGTGTTGATTCAATGTTATAGTTTCTGCAGAGCTTTATACAGTGAGGTGTCTCTGTTACTTTACCTACCCTCATTGTGGTGGACGAAAAAATAGAAACACTTCTCACAATATAATCAAACAGCACCAGAAACAGATGGACAAAATGATCACACAGTTGAATCAACGCCTCACCAAATCAATCAATGGATTAGACTGCATTAGTTTTAACTAGGTGTACTTAATAAAATGTGAACTGAGCTTATTGTATTACTTTAAAGTGGACCTATGTAAGCAGCCACTTTAACCATGTTAAATACTAAAACATAGTATAACAGAAGCAAAAGTAGAGAACGGTCATAAAGTCATCTAAGTGATTCAGTAAACATCTGTCAGCCAGTAGTAGTGTATTTTGTAACAGCACCCGGTGGCTGGTAGAGATGACAGCCTTTTGTCTGGTGGAAAATTTCCCATCTAGAGATGTAGGTCACGCCATGAGGGAGTCCAAAACTTGTCTGGCAAAGGGCGTTTCAGTCTAAAGGTCCAGTCTGGCGTAAATGCCTTTTCTTCTGTCAGGAAGCTGTGAACTCTAGTTGACAGGGCACAGATCAGGCACCAAAACACTACACAATTCTCCCATTCAAAAACATTTACCAGAAGAGTGTATTGTGACACTGCTCAGTTATGATATAGTTTTGAGCGTGACTGATATAAACAGGCCAGGCCAATGTTACAAGAAATTGCATGTGATGTGTTTTAGGTCATTTAGAAGAAGTGACGGCATTACGTAGTTTTTCCAACAAAGAGCACAGACAAGTTTATTATTCAGCAGTAAATGTTTCACTCAGGATATATCTTGATCACATTGTTTTACAAAATAAATTTAAGGGATCCCAATCAAAGATTTGCTATTTGATATAATGCAATTTATTTTGAATTGACTTTGTTAGAAAAGCATCATAGGGGGAAAAAATACATTATAATGTTGGAATCTATTAATTAAAAATGTGCACCATGATTTGTCAGTGAAAAGGTAGTATTCAAATACTGGAATAAAACTTAGTGTAGAAAAGTGAGTGAGAAAAGTTTGTAATTTTCTGTTCAGCACATATGACCCATTTTGATTGGAAATGGGTGGCGGAATATGGTGCATGTGGTGACATAACCTGGGTCCATGTCAGGTAACAAATCGATTCACAGCTGATCTGTCCGGTTGAAATAGTGCTGCTGGAATCCAGTGAAGGAGGAAAAAAAAGGCGACAAAAAGGGTTAAAGTAAGTCAGCTTATCTTGAGGTGATGACACGAAAGGTTGCTTTGTCTCCAGTTTCTAACAGATCACGATGAGTTAGGAGTGGTCAGGAGGGCAGTGTTGTTTCAGGAACAGTAAAAATCTGTCCGGTCAGAAAAATCAACCAGTGTGTCTTTGCTTTTATCGGTCGTAGCCAAAGTTGGTCAGTGTTTTCTCTGGCGGCTGGTAATTTCCCAACTAACCTTGCTTCCCACCTCTGCCTTACAGTAAATGCATTTCATCGTGCGGCCTTTTTGTGCTGCAGTGACCTCACAGCCCCCGAGCTACACACACACACGCACACAGGCCTCAGTCTTTATTCAAACAGTGATCTAGCTTCCTGCACACACTCACTCAGTCTTATGACTCGGTATGACTATGGCTGACTGGATGTATGACTAGCTCGTGTGTGTGTGTGTGTGTGTGTGTGTGTGTGTGTGTGTGTGTGTGTGAGAGAGATGGTAATAGCCATATCTCATGTGCCTGCATCTTTTTAAGAACTGTTGTGGCAACAAACAGCTCAGCCTGCTCCCTTTGGCCTATTGGGTTGTGCACACACACACACACACACACACACACACACACACACACACACAGAGTTGTATTTCTGCAGCACTTTTCAAAATGAGAGTTACAAAGTTCTTCAAAGAGATGATAAAAAGCTCTTGAAATAAATATTAAAATCAAATATAGGCAAAAGTTGTTAAAAAGTAAGAACAAATTGGGGCAAGGAGGCAGTGTGAAGTGTGTTTGAATATAGTCTCTTTCATGCACAGAAGTGCATTGCATGAATTGCAATTGTGCTGCATTATCTGTGTACCTGGATCCTCCCTGCAGTTTGCAGTTTTATTGAACTTATCTAATCAGCTGTCTGGACCTTGAAACTAAAACCCAGCTCTGCTCTGCGCCGCATTCCTCTGAAACACAGGGGGGGGGGTGAAGGAGAAGAGGGGAAATGAATGAGAAAGAGGAGAGGGAGAGAATAAAAGCGGGAGGGTGAAAATATCACAGAAGGGGCTGGGGAGATTTCTGGAGAAGTTGGCAGTCAGGGTGATGTAACAAGGGTAACGAGGGCAGAGAGAAGGAGGAGGTTAAATTTAGAGTAGACGAAGGTAGGGAGGAGGAAGAGGAAAAGTGGGAGGAGAGATAAAAGAGGAAGGGTGGGAGGAGAATGGATGTGGGGTGGGGGAGAGGGGGTGAATGAGAAGGTGAGGGGTGGAAAAAGCCAAGAAATGGGAGTGAAACAGTTAAGGGAGGAGAGAGGAGGAGATGAAGACGTGATTGTGAGCTGCTGTCCAAACAGCAGAGGAGCAGAAGAGGCTTACCTGTGTCTGATACAGTTTGGGAAGACATTGAACCGGTGGAGGTCATACATTATCTAGCTAATGTATGACCTGTATGTTAATTACATTTAATTAACACAGTGTCACTAAGAACAAGTAGACTTCATGGCAGAATAGGATTAGGATTGAAGTAGATTAGCACAGGTGTACCTCATGAAGTGGTCACTGAGTGTGTGCTTTAAAGATTAATGCAACATTCTGTAGCCAACTGGGTGATGGATAAAAGATTATTTTCAAACAAATGTAATAATCTGTGAGTAAAATTAAAAAAAAAAAAAAAAAAGCAGATCTTTCACATGGGCTACTGATTTCCTAAAATATTCTCTCCTGCAGTGATATCTAATGCGGTCAGATCTTAAATTGAGGGGAAAGATGCAGAAATGGCAAAAATAGTTGAGTTGGTAAGGCCGGGGGACATGGAGTGGATTTACTTGCCTGTTTGGTTTCAGCCTTTTTTTTTTTCTTCTTCTCTCACTGCCAGCTTGTAAAATCTCATTAAACTTGTTAATACTCTTAAACTGAGGAAAAGACATTGTATTTGCTGAATCCGTACTTGTATTCGATCTGCGGCGGCATGAGCTGCGTTGTGTGAGAAAGGTGTGCTGTGCTGCTCAGACTCATTTACACAAAGCTGAGGTCAAGTCTGCTCTATGCAAATTCAGACCAGCAACTGCAACAGGCCCCACGCTGATCATTTTTTACAGCTTGAGCTTCATGGGACACGAGTGTGGCCTTAAAATAGATAGGAAAACAGATGTAAGGACCTGAGGAAAGAGGAAAACAAATGAGAGGAATTGGAAAGGAGAGGAATGTGTGAAGGAGAGGATGTCAGTGGTGTAAGAGGAAGGAGAGGGGGAGAGGGAAGACGATGTGTTTGAGCTGCAGCACTGCATGAGGAGGCTGTGCAGTGTTGGCAGCAGATACACACACAGACACACACGCACACACACACACAGGAGTGAAGATGCAGTCATTATTGACAAAAGCGCACACACACACGCACACAGTGGTGATGCAGCAATAATTAGTGATTCTGTTAGCAGTCTCTGTCCACACCAGCACTCTTACAGATCCAGTAAAAGAGTAGAAGGAGTGCTGTGACCTGTTTGTGCATGCATATTAATGTCTAGGTAGATGATGCCAGGAAATTATTATTTATCATGTTATCTTTAATTTACATCCCAAAAAGCATGATACAGCATTGGTCCTTTTTAAGATACCGTTATGTAACTGTTGTTTCTTGTTATGAGTAATATTGGGCTGTTTGTTGTTCCACACTGCAGCACCTTCCTTCTTGAATGAGTGCGCGCTGATTGATCACCTCCCACCCCTATTAACTGTTCTCTAGCTGGAGGAGAATATTTAAGTTTTTTTTTGTTTTTTTTTTCAAATCTAATCTATTGTTGTTTGACTCTGAAGAGGGCGCAGTGTGTGTTAGTCATTTGCACCCAATCATTAAACTCCTCAAGTGAATCATGCTCCAGTATTTGGGTTCAGTCGTCCTACTCTGAGAACACCAACCTCCGTTAGTGGAGGGGCTGAAGCGCAAGAGACTCAGTTTAACTTGAATTATTATTTCACTCATCTTTTTATAGTATTTTAGTATGATGAGTTTCTAAAAGATTATATTAATGACAAACAGCTTTATAAGGCAACACAGACAGACTAAAACCGGAGGATTGTTGTTTTGTGTTCATGCTCTTTTTGGGATTCAAGCGGTTAAATCCAGCACCAGTGAGTGAGGCAGCTCCAGGTGGCACCGTTTACACACCTCCAGTCAACTGTGACCGATGCGAGTCAGTCACACACACACACACACACAAACACACAAGCAAAACTACTTTGAAATACAGTTTTTTCCATTTTACAGTGGAAATGTGTTTTTTTTTCTCTGAGCAGCACTTTCTGTCACAGTCGTTCTGTCCCACACATTAAAGGGAGATTGCTCGACACAAATACACAATCCAGTGCGTGTTGGCCTTTTCGCTGAAGGGCACGTAAACGTTAAAATCCCTCGATGTACTTAATCCACATGTTCAGCAGGTTTGTTTGGACAAAAAGACGTGTGTTGACAGAATTCGACTGTAGCAGCAGCTTCACTTTTTTGCCCACCCACACTGTCTGATTCTGAAGTTTGCTTAAACATAATGCTGAAAAAATTAATTAATTAATCAATTAGTTGATTAGCAGAAGATTAATTGACTGTTTTGATTATCTAATTATCCTTTTAAGTTTTTATTTTTTATTTTTTTATCTGTAAAAATTATTCTCCAGTTGATTTTTGTTTTTGTTTTGTTTGCTTGTTTTGTTAGCATCTCCTGATCAGACTCAGAACTTTAAGTGTAGAGTCGTACTCATAGCTGCTCATAGGTAGAAACTTCAGCTGTTCACCGATTGGAATTGAGGAATAATGGTAAAATAAGAGCAGAAAAGTGCTAATAAACATTTCTAGAAGGCCAATAACCAAAGTAGCAGTGGTTTAACTGTAAAATTTAGATGCCTAGTTTCAAATTTATTTAAAAAAAAAACTCCAGACAAACACCATATAATATTTCCATGGTACGTAAATAAATGACACACGATTTATTGCTTTATTATTATCCAGATAAATCGAATAGATCCATCACTATTTGGTCTTAGCTCGATGCAAATTTACATCTTTTCTGAGGGCTTACACTGTGTTCTTAACCTTGTGATAAAAAGCTTCAGGATCTTGTTAATTTCACTCACGGGGTTCCAAAAACAACAGCCAATTAAGCAAAGTCCAGTCTGCCTTTTAAAAATCCATAATTGGTCAGTTTTATGAATAAACCCCACAGTGACTGTGCTGCAGGCAGTCAGAATTTGGTGCGCACACTGCAGGGTGCCATGGAGAGAAAACAAGCATCAGATGCTTATTATTTTTCCACTTTGTTTTTGAATCCAAGGCCTGATCGTACAAAAAAGGAAAAATAATGTGAACTTTGCAAAGTAGAAAAAAAAAAAACACAACAAAATAAACAGACCCAGAAGTCTCTGGAGCCAACTCATGCTGTCACATGACACAAAAGACGTCATGATGCCCTTGAGAAAGGCACTTAACCTCTAGTTGTTCTCGTGTAGCTGCACAATAGCAGTCCAGGCTGCTAGGTGTGAATGAATAACAAAGTGCAGAGAAACATAATGTCGCTCTGTCCGCTTTTTTTGTTTTTGGGGTGAAATTTTTTTTTTTTTTTTTCACCCCCACACAACACCATCAGAATCAAGTTGGGTACACAGAGAGATATGATGCTGAAGGAGAAAAAGCAGGATTTTTATGTGTGGTCCCAGGGATTACAGCAATTAAGTGGTTTAATGAAAGCTGTTAAATTGACATGAAAGAAAGTGCTACAACTCACCACAATGGTCTGCAGATGGTAGAAGAGCAACTCAGAAATCTCCCATGGTGATGCCGCATCATTTGTGTGTGTGTGTGTGTGTGTGTGTGTGTGTGTGTGTGTGTGTTTGTGTTTCTAGTCACACAGACTTTTGCATAATTGATGTTTTTATTTCTAGAGGTTTCGCATCTAATTTCCCCCTTTTCTCCCTCTCTCCTTTTCTGCCTCTCCCTCTCTTGCTTCCTCCCTCTCTTCAGTCTCAGGAATGCACTGAATGTCCTTATCTTTGCCCATGCAAACACAAGGGTGAGCCAGCAGCAGAGGTTGAATTCCTCTGCAGATCCCAGGCAGACAGGCCACACCACACACTGGCATCTAGACAGCCTACAGCCAAAATGGCTCCTTACTTTAACTGTAAGATCCCCCTGAAAAGACACTGAACCAGATTGTAGACCAGTTAGTGTGTTGAGAGTAAACACCAGTCATGGTAGGAGAAATGTCAACATCTACATTTGACTATTTTAGATGCTAAGTTGATTTTAAGTTTTAGGAAGTAATTTTAGGAAGTAAAGTGTGACCTCTAAATGTTTATTCGATACAAGACAAACTGACTGGTTGACACTAATGATGCATATTAGCCATCTGACTTGTGATAGCTGTTACAGTATGTGTTGTCAGTGTTGTTTTTTTGCTTTTGTTTTTTTTTTTTAAGCACAACCATGATTGTTTCCTAATCTTAAGCACCTGTTCATCATTGTTACGGTTTTGATGAATTTCCCCTAACCTTACCTTATTTTTATTTTTGCCATTTTTATCTTTGACAGTTCACAGTGCACAGGTAGACAGGAAGTAAAGGGAGAGAGACGGTTCTAGCAAGTTGTTGTGGTTATGTGGCATGTAACCATTCAGCTACCATAAAGTACTTATTTTAACCCAAACCATGATCTTTGCCTAAATTTAAACAAGTCATACTTGTGCTTAAACCAAACATTATCCACAGTTCTGTCACATCACAAAACAGATTTACTGATTAAAGGCATACACAAATTCTGTCCCTCCTGTCAATAGAAATGATAAGATAAGGAAATGCGTATTTGTGTCGTTCCAGAGGGCATGGACAAACAATATATTTTGATGTTTGATTTGAAGGAGCTGTTTGTCCAACACAGAGGTGTTTAATTTGTCCTACACGGAGCACTAAATAAGTGGGGTTCAATATCAAACAATTTCAGATATTTTTCATTAGCAGTTAAGGGGCATTCACAATCATGGGGCGAAAAATGTGTCATATTACAATATTAATAACATCAATGTAGTTACATCATGTCTATATACAACAGCAAAACAAATGGCTGACGGTGAAAGTACCATTGCTGCTGGCTCTGCTGTGGAGGAGTTGGTTTTTAAAAGTGGAACAACTTTGGTAGAAGATCTCTGATAAAATTAACCTGAAGGGAGAAAGAGCAGAGAAGCGACATTACACAACAAAGGCCTCATATGCCAGCAACTAATAACTCTACTGGCCACAAGATGATACATATCAGGATCTGTCTGGTTCAGCGCAGGTGACAGTGATTGATTTATTGATTCTTAGATTTTTTTTTTTTTCAAGTTGGAAAAAGCTAAAGTTCAGTCTGTCACAATTAATTAGGGATATAAGAGGAAAAAGGAAGAAGAAGAAAGCGAGCAGTCAGACTCCAGGCTAAAGTTAGTTTGATTACCATTGGCTGGACAGGTTGCCATGTTGTTATCACTATCATCAGTACCATTTTCTTTCATTAACTAAGAGATAATTAAGTCTATCAAATGTCAAAATAAATACAAATGCCTGTCTGTTTTACAGACGAAACAGAAGTCACCCTCCACCTAGCCTGCTTTCATTCCTCAACACACACACACACACACCCAGACACAGTATTTTCTGTGTGTGTCACTTACCCAGACGGCCTGCCTCTAGATGCACACAGCAGCCATTGATACCTCCACACAATACACCCTCACAGGCGAACACATGGGATCACAATGCTGTGGCTGCCATAAACGCTGCTTCACGTATGCCTTTGCATAAAATTACAATGACAAGTGACAGACAAAAGACTGAGCTGTTCACTGTTAGCGTCCATGCTGGCAGCAATACACATTCACCCCTCACAGGTCTAAATGGATTTCCTTGCATCACACCAGAGTACAATGCTTGGATAAGGAGGCCTGGCTGAGCTGCAGGGGCTAACACACACACACACACACACACACACACACACACACACACACACACACACACACACACACACACACACATAGACCCACACACAACTCAACACTGATTGCTCAGGTTAGTGAGAGGAACCACCTTCTATTGTTTAACAGAGCAGATGACTTTCATATATTTCACAGTGTGACCCAAACTAAAGTGATATTGTTCTCTTTACATGGCACCGCCTGCACATCACAGTCTCACTTTCACTGTGTGGGTCGAGTGCTAATTTAACACAGGAGGGTGGTACATGCTCTGACTAATAATTAACATCAGCATTTCCTCAGTGGCTTCAGGTAGCGGTGGTGTAAATCACTCTTGAATTTCGTGCCTCTGAGGATTGACCCTTGAAGCAAATTTGTTACATTGGGATATAGAAATTAAAATTGACTTGACCAAATGTTTGTAGGACAGATGCTTTACTATGTCTTCATTGGCTTGGGCAAAATACCCAACCAACCCATCCCAAACAGGAAATGGCCACCATGAACAAAATGTCAGACTGAGCCATGATCTAATACAAAGTGGTCATTCAGAGTGAATATGAGGATAATGTTGTCCAACTTTGGCCCTAGAATACACCAGAAATGTGTCTTTGTATTTTGGGGCAGAGTTTTCCTCTAATTTTATTTAACTCAGCCCTGTAGTGTTAAAAAAAAAAACATTGTTCTGCGGATGTTGTAACAGGCTAAATCCATTATTTCTATATTATATGGGTGATATTGTTTTAAATTGGGTGACATTACACGGTTAGAATATGGTTTTCTCTAGCATTGGTAGTATTGTTGTTGCTGATAGAGCAGCACCACTAAACAAATACAAAGGAAAGACTGGAGGATCACTGCCTTTGAGACATTTACCTGATCTGATGCAAATAGTTTTTTCCCCTCAATTTGAGAGGAAACATTTACTATCCCAGCTTCATCTCTGTCTGTGTAAGAACACATAATGGTTCATTCCACGATTATATTGTCACATCCTATTTCCTCCACCACATCTGCTGCGAGCCGTCAGCCACAACAATGACTATACAGGATACTGTAGCGGCTATACTTTGTCAGAGCCACAAAAACAGCCCCACAGCTGGAAGAGCTTCATTACATCAGTTTCCCACTGCATCTATGATGCATCACACCTGACCCTGAGCCGCTTGAAAGTTCCTCTTTTTACTATTAATATTTAACTTTTTTTTTTTTTTCTGGCAAGTTGTAAAAGTGTAATGATCTCATGGACAAGATTCAACATCATATTTTTTAAAACAGCCACACAGCCAAATGAATAAGATGCGTTTTGAATTTTTCATTGTATTCATCTCTGACGGAGATTGCTGTCTTACTGGATTTATATAATCACAATCACATTTATATACTTTAAATTTATATTTTTGGGCTGCCAGCTGAGTGAAAACCCAGAGTTTTTACAGTCTGCCTAAATGACAGACTGTCCAGAGTTTTTGAGCCTCAACCCAGACTTTGAAAAATCCCAGCCCGCTGGATTTTAAGAATTGAAATATATAGATCGTGTCAGATTTTTCAAAAGCTGCCTTTTAAGGGATAACAGCTGCACTGTCCTGCAAACACACACACACACACACACACACACACACACACACACGGTAAACAGGTTACACCCAGGACGCCGTAGCATCTGTTTTTATGCAGCAGCGAGAGGCTTAACTTTTTTCTGAAGAGGTTTGGAGAGACACAATTATGATTAATGTGAGTGTGTGGACATGGTGGCATGTTGATGCAACAATTAACACACTTAACACACACACAGGCAGGCATACACATGCTCACATGCCACTGCACTTTTTCCCCAAAATTGAATTGTGAAAACTATCTGAGACAGTTAATTGAGACTGGGATGAAATAGATTTTGTTGTTTTCTTTTTTTTTTTTGAATTAAAAACCTGTGACCTTTTCAAAATAAAATAAGAAAATGCAGCACATCTAAACAAGATTAGCTGCTGTGAGTTATCAAGGTCAAAGATGTGTGAGATGTTTTTTAATTACAATCACTGCGAGTGAAACTAGTGCATCCTTTCTAACCTTTTGCCCACTCTACCACTAAAAGTCAACTGTGTAGGTTTCCCTTTGCTTCATCGAACGCTCCCTGTTTTGGATCTACAGTTACAGCTCAGTCAGCTTGGACGAGCAGTCTGTGTTTATCATGGAAAAGTGAGCAGTCTGGCCGTTAAATGCAAGCATCTTTCCTTTTGCAAACACTCTCTGGGAAACAGATCATAAACATGTTGTTCAATGAGACCAGTGGAACCACAGTGTCCCTTTATATGTGGTCTCTTCTGTCCGCTCAGACTGCTATTGTAATTAAGATGCTGACAAACAAAATTCAGCCGCATTCATTGCCCCGATGAGGATTAGGTTCACAAGGCCAGGTCATAAATTAGTTCATATCAGTAGTAGGTAGTGTCTTTCAACTGGAAGTGGTACAGTTGTAAGGCTGTTGTTAGGGAATAGGTTGTACCTTGCAGATTGTACATGACGTCAGTGTTTTGTCTCCTCAGGTCCTCAATGCCCAGAAAGCGGGGTACAAGGCAGCCATTGTTCACAATGTGGACTCCGATGACTTAATCAGCATGGGATCCAACGATCGTAAGTTGCCTCCTCCTCCTCCTCCATCACCAACACAGAAGCATTTAGCATCTTACACAGCTGCCTGTTCATGCAGCTCTCTGTTGACAGAGGATGTACCTTTGTTTTTGTCTTCATCTGTGAGCCTGAGGAAAAACAAGGCAGCCTTACAGTCAGAGCCATTTAAAGTCCCAAGATGTACTTGGGGAAGGAAGTGATGCCCCACAGCACCAAAGCACTCCCTTCCTATGAATCCATATTGTCCATATATTCTCTAGCCCATTTTGTGACATGATAGTGTTTGGGGTTTTCTTTCAGTTAGGTCTTGTCTACTATGTCGGTCCCCTTTTTACCCTTGAGGGGCTGCAGCAGAGTCATAAAGTATCCAGGAGGCTTCATGACCTGATTGTTGGAGTAAATCTCACAAAAGCAAGATGTTTCATTTACTTGTTGAGATGTTTCACCATGTCACTTTAGGGGTCAGTCTGCTTTAGCCCAAGTGTTTGTTGGATAAAACTTAATGTAACAGAAGACTAGGACAACCTGCAAATATTTACATTTGAGAATCTGGAACCAGTGGGTTTTGCTTAAAAAAAAAAAAAAAAAAGACCAAACAATTATTGAGCAATTATCAAAAAAATAAATTCTGTCGATCAACAAATTGACTTATTGGGGCGTCGAGTTGGTTGAGCATCCGCCCCATGTGCAGAGGATAAGGTCCTCGCTGCAGTTGGCCCCGGTTCAAGTCCCGCATCGGACGGCCCTTTGCTGCATGTCATTCCCCCTCGCTCTGCCTCCCCATTTCCTGTCTCTCTCTACTGCACTGTCAATAAAGGCATAAAAGGCCCAAAAAGATTATTAAAAAAACAAAACAAATCGACTTATTGTTGGACCAAGTGTACGAAAGCTGAACTGAGCGAACACTTCTCAGCAGATGAAGACTATTCTTTTATTTATCTGATAACAGTACATTCATTTGTTTTAATGTCAGGTTGAAACGATATGTTTCAAGATTTGTAGTATTGATATTCTGTATCAATAACTTTTTGTGTTTCCACGTTTTAGTGGATGTTATGAAGCAGATCGATATTCCCTCTGTGTTTGTGAGCGAGGTGACTGCCAACTCTCTGAAAGAAGACTACACCTATGACAAGGGGTAAGTCTAAACCCAAATCTCATTTTTCTCCCCATCAGTATAAATAGAAACAGTTTCCTCTTCAGCTCTCCTCCCGCTTCCCCCTTTAACGATTCCTCCGGTGTAACATCGTGAAGAGATGGCTGCTTTTATTCTGCTGGCTCACTCACAACTGTCTGTTTTCTCCATTCTCTGTTCTCTAGCTATGAGTTTAATCTAATATTATTGTATAATGTCTGCACTGCAATATATCAAGGCAGAGGATTTGTCTTCTCATGTGTTGTCACTGCTGCTGAGGTGATAATCCGGTAATGAAATGTCTCAGCCTGTCAGAAGAGCCCAGAGAGTCACAGCATTAAAGTCCCATTTCTCCACTTTCAAATCAGCCGTTGTGTGTGTGTGTGTGTGTGTGTGTGTGTGTGTGTGTGTGTGTGTGTGTGTGTGTGTGTGTGTGTGTATGTAGTGTAGTGTCAGATACCATCCAAATACATGAGTGTTATTCCCAAGTCTTTTGCAGTCAGAGGAATGAACACCAAACATGGTATTGGCAGAGTTTTGTAAGTCTGGACCAAATTAGCTGTTACAAATTTGACTGGAGCAGAGATACCCTGCAGAGGGAGTTCTGTGAGCAGAAGCAGAGCCCTGTATCCCTTTAATTAACTGTGTGAAATGTCATTCTGCTGATAGAGGAACCTTTATGTGAACAACACTAAAAGGAATATCTTAAATGTGGCAGCCCACAACAATGAGGAAATGTTGCTCTAATTCAGTGTCACTGTCACTCAGTGGCTCAAAATATCTGCCATATGATCTTTTCCTCACCTGACAATGGCTCTGATTGTTTTTTCTTTTTCTTTTTTTTTAGGGGACATGTGGTTCTCATGCCAGACTTCAGCCTGCCACTGGAATACTACCTGATCCCCTTCCTCATCATCGTTGGAATCTGCCTCATCCTCATTGTTGTGTTCATGGTAGGTACATTTAAGTATAGTAAAACGCCTGAGAACTTTCAACACAATGAACTTCTGGCTTTTACGTTTCTATTTAATCACATTAGAAAAAGTCCATTTTGAATCTGAACTGGTTCTTTGTCAGGTACCAGACTTGAACCTGCAACTGGAAGTAGTACTTCTTGTCCTCTCGTAACAGTGTTTCTTTGGGAGAAATCACACATAGTTTTTTCCATCCCATTCTCATGAACGTGATATCAGGAACTCCTTCAAATTTAGCACAAACATTCACTTGGACTCAAGGATGAACTGATTAGAATTTGGTGGTCTGGGTTCAAAGGTCAAGGTCACTGTGATCACATAAAACAATTTTTTCGGCCTTAACTCAAGAAGTCATACGCTAATCATTACACTCTTTACCAGAAATGTCTAATTGGATAAAATGATGACCTAATGACATTTTATATGCAAAAGGGTCAAAGCTCAACTTCACTGTGACAACATAATGTTCTGCAAAAACACTTCTGGACGTCATTCAGTGCGGTAACTCAGGATGGGGAGATTGTGACCATATTTCACATTTGGTGGGATACTGAACTGGTGACACTAATCTTGGGTGCCCACCTCTCAATGAACTTGCACACTACTACAGTCAACATACAGCAGAGCAAGAACAACACAGCTTAATATAGTCAGGTCAAATCAATTATTATATTTATATATCCTTATATCACAAATCAAAATCTGTTCAAAGGCTTCACTACACATATTATATGAGGCGGGGACGTAAAATGCAACTTGACTGATTGGACTCAAAACCTGGACAAGAAAGGTGTGTGTGTGTGTGTGTGTGTGTGTGTGTGTGTGTGTCTTTTGTGTACTGATTTATAAGGATTTTGACAGTTTTCTCTCTGTGCTTAGATCACCAAGTTTGTCCAGGACCGACACAGAGCTCGGAGGAGCCGTCTGCGCAAAGATCAGCTAAAGAAACTTCCAATTCACAAGTTCAAGAAAGGTAGGGAAGCGGTCGCAAATATTTCAATTTGCAGTTACTGTAACATCGAAATTGTACTCATTTATAGTCTGGAATGAACATTTGGGGGCTGTTTGGTAATTCAGAGTTACAGTTTATACTGTGTACTGATGGGTTTAATAAGTAAAGCTAGTTATGTGCACATCTATAAAATCTTGGTGGGATAGATGCTGGATGCCAAAAAGTAAACAAGCACACAGTGGAAAAGTACCTGTAACCGAGACAGAGCTCCCTTAACTTTTTATTAGTGAAGTTTTGACCCAACAATACTCTTCCTCAGGCAAAAAAAACAAATAAAAACATTGCTAATAAAAACTTCATGAAATCTCTTTCCGTGAGCGAAACCCTCACACTCTACTTTACCAGGATTGCCCTGTCTTCCTGAAACAACGGTTCGAAAATCATCTCTGTCGGCCTGATCCGTGCTATAACCTTCGACCTCAGACGCTGTAGAGATGCTATTTTGCCCTCGTGCCGTGCTGCTGTTTCTCACATGATTCGGCCCAGAAGAGAGTTGTCATCAGGGGAATTACGACACATCATTCCTCCCTCGAGCTCTGCACCTCGTAGCTAATCGGATTAATATGGACTTCATTTTTCCACAAAGCCCTCTGTGGCAGATTAGAGCTCCTCTCTGTTGAGACTGGACACATGACTGATGGTTTGGAATGTAGTCTCGGTCATGCCAGGGGTTGAAAGTTAAGTGTATTTTGGTTTTTATCTCAAACCTGATGTACAGTAGGTGTTGGCTGTGAATAGGACAATAACAGGGAGAATAAAGAGGAAATTTGATGAGGTAAAAAGTGTGAACTAAGTTGAGTGATTCAACAGATCTCTGCTCCCCCTCTGTCTTGGTGCAAGGGTCACACTGGCTATAGCATTGTTTTGCAATGCAAATCCTCTTTGTGCTATGATCAAGTGAGTCTTGTCTGTGTATTTAGAGGGTTTTTTTTTTTTTTTTTGTCTGTTGGCTGTGTTTCCTCCGGCAGCTGTATTTTGCAGACTGGAAAGCCTCTGACTACAATCAGCTGTGCAGAGGGAAACACCGGGGAGCTTTATAGACTACGGGTGGTGCATAATAAGTAGCCCCCTTGCAAAGCTGCTAATTGAGGGGGTTATGAGCCGAGCTGCTCCTCCCCGCCTGGCAGTAACAGATGCACATGCAACACACCAGCTAAAAGCAGCGCGTGTTGCTCAGATGGCTGTTTTTTTGTCACGTCAGGCTCTGTGGTTTGTGTGCTCCGGTGGTTGTGCCTACGAGCGGCGCCCACTCTGACTCAGGGTTTCCACCAGGCACTGCTACAGTCGACCTTGGCCTCTACGGAGAGTTCAGATGTCCAGGAAACTGCCTCCGGGGCGGCGTCTGCGCTCCTGTGAGCTGAGTCAGAGCGTTTGGTGACACAGGAAGGGGTACTCCAAATCTCTACCTAATCATCTTTTAAGCCCTGTGCTCTGGAGCAATGCTAGCTTGGCAAGGAAGCGAGTGCCCTGGTTTTAGCATGGGAGGGTGGTAACAAGAGAGCCTGAGATCAGTGGGACAGTGCCTCTGTTGGGGGTTGTTGTTAGAGATTGAGACCTCCAATAACAGGAATAGCTTCTGTAAATATTCTTTTATCAGTGCCATAGAAATTAGATTAATATCTGACCGCCACCAAAAATATTGGTATTAACTGATTAACCATGGGTTCAGTTGCTAGGAGATATTAGGCGTGCACAGGAGATGCTGATTGCTTGTTTTTATACCTTTGTGTGTTTATACTAGAAGGTTATCTACAGTCGCTTAAAGGGGATGTGCAGCATGAGCACGGAGGCATATGTGAGAAGATTTTAACTGCCTCAAGTGATGTCATCTGAGTCAGTGTCGGGTCGGAGGTTTAAAAATGAAAAAAATCCATTAGAAAGAAGCCAGACCTCTGTAGTACCCTCATCATCCCTGCTTAATGCTTGAGGCTACGTTAGACGTTACTGACATAACACACCAGAAACTCTGACTGAACTGTCGGCAATTGAGTTGCATTGTGGGTAATGAAGGTGACAGCTTTGGACAAGAAGAAAAAAGATGATATGATGAATAGATGGTTGTGAGTCCAACACCGTTGCAGAAGTGCAATGTTAAATCAGTGGAGTAGTCTTATAAGATAATTTGGTAAAATCTGCCCCTGTTTGATGAAACATGGACTGATGTGGTCGTGGGGCAACAAAAACAACCACAGGCTCACTGTACATCTCTATATACAGAGACAGTGACAAGCTAGAATCACAAAGCTCATCAGACCACCAGTGGTCATTGTTTACGGCGTGCTGACTGTGATTTTTTTTTTCTTCCCATAAGCCCCATGTTGTGACACATTCGGAATTTTTAGCTGTGGCATTGCTGTGGGACAACTCAGTGCCACACAAGTCACTGTGACACTCAAGACTTGCTGCTGTTCCAGTTCCCATCCCACCAAGTTCTTGGGCAGCATGCCTGAACTTGGGGTTCATCAGTTCGCGCGTGTGTGCGTGTGTGTGTGTGTGTGTGTGTGTGCGTGTGTGTGCGTGTGTGTGCGTGCGTGTGTGTGGTGTGTGTGTGCGTGTGTGTGTGCGTGTGCGCGTGCGCGTAGCACAGAGTGGGAAGGATGCCTAATGGCGCCCTTGGCCTCTGGTACAGCGGATAATGCTGAGCTTGGACTCCGGGGGCTTTGAACAGATGCAGCCACAGTGAACGGGAACACTGTGATGCTGTGTTGGTGCTGCTTTTAAAGCTGCAGCCTTACATGTGTTCAAAGTCTACAGCAAAGATCACAGAGTTTCTGTTGTGGCTTGTGATGTTTATATTTATTTTTCTCTTTAAAGTCTTTTTTTTTTTTTTTTTTTTTTTTTTTGAAATGATGTTCAAAGTGCAGAAAGTGTGCTGCAAAGATTCAATCATCATGCTGGCATGTTGAAGCCATTATGCAAATTCTGAAGCTGCACTTCCAATGACGGCCACTAAGTGCTGTCTGGAGGAATTTTCCTGAAGGTGCTGAGAATGGTTTTATGGCTGCAGTAACAGCAGTTGAGCCCAAAATCAAAGCATCAGAGCTTCCCATCTGAAGCCTGTAGGTGGCATTACAGGGACCACACCTGTGTTTTTTTGTCTGTGCTTGACATGCATGTGTACTGCATTAGTATGAATCAGAGGCCAGGAGAGTTTTTAAATGCAACATGGTGTGATGTCTTTTCTGAGTGAGTGAAGTCATTTCGGGAAGATGTTAACCAGCCGATCAGCCACAGCCTCGGCCGCTGCTGTTCTGGCAGGATGCCTTTCTGCTGATGAGTGTATCCGCCCACCATCAGCCTTCTCTGGCTGAGGAGCTGAGACCAGAGAAATCTACCGTTTCCCTCCACCTCTGCAAACACTTTGATGGAAAGGCTTCTAATGAGTTGTTTTTTCACGTCATATATTTCCTGCCGCTGCTGTTGTTGAGCATGTATTTAATTTATACCTATTTGCTGGTAATATTTTATTAATATTGCGATTAGGCACCCTACAGTTCTGGTAATGGTCTGGGCCAGAGATGGTGATGTTAGGCACTGGGTAACGTCAGACTTGCATGTATGGAAATGGGAGTCCACAGGCTGAAGTGAATAGTAGACAATACAAAGAGGGTCTGTATGGATGGTGCACAATGCCTTAATGAAAGCCACAGTACCCATGTAACTGGTGCTTAATACGAGTCTGAGCAGCAGCATGCAACATAAGATCTGTGTCAATGTACAGGATTATGTAATAGCAGCTGCTACGGCTGTCAGAGTGCAGCGCCACTCTGCCATTAACTTGACTTACGCCCTGGTTTTATTGCAGAGCCTTGCGTCATCCCCACTTAGACTATAAGCTTGACGTTTGACAGTGAGTTTTGGCCCTCTCGGGGGCGAGTTTCGCCATCAACCGACGACTAGCAGACGTTGGAAATCATAAATGAGTGAACTGCAAAAAACTGGGACAGTTTTTGAGCATAGTCTGAGAGAGGCTGGACTCTCCCGCTGACCCCTGACCTCCAGTCTGATCCCTCCCTGTGTATGATGAGTCATTCCACCCCTCTCCTCGGCTTTCTGCTTCCAAACCATAGGCAGGACACACACACACACACACACACACACACACACACACACACACACACACACACACACACACACTGAACAGAGCAGCTGCAGTGTCTCAGCCGTTGGTGTGTGAGGCATGTTGATGTCAGTACAGAGGACCCCTCTCTGTCTCTTAGTTCACTGGCCTCAGTGCCAGTTGCCCTTGTCTGATTGGCTCAAGCAGCGAACTAACTGTGCAGGAGCATTTTTTTTTCTTTTTACTCAGTTTTTCTGTCACACTCTCTTTTCACTCGCTCGCTCCCTCGCTCGCGCTCGCTCTGCTACACACATTCACTGCGCATCTGAAGTTCAGTAGGACAGCGTGGTTCCTCTGAGAGCCAGGAATGCTGGCAGGCTGGCTGATTAATGAAAAATAGAGAGGAGAAGAGCTGCACTGGCTCACAAGTCCTTTTAAGATGTGCTACTGGCCCCAAGACGTAAATGTAAGGGATTCCCAACATCTGAAAAGTAGACACACTACCAAAACATTGAAAAATATGTTTTATTACCCAACTTCAAAGCTGACTCAGCCCAAAACACTCAGCACACAATATTGAGACTGAATGAGAGGAGACAGCAAACACTCTTCATGATGAAAATTTTTTTTAAAAACTCAGCAAGAGCACATGAAAACCATTTTATTTCCTTTTTTAACTCATGCTGTTGGTGACACATGTACTGTACTGGTGAGACTCATGAACTGAATCTCAGCTCACATGTGCAGGTCACAGTAATTACATTACTAAGCTGATCTCTGGTCGAAGCTTCTAGAGATGAGGAGTGAGTAATGTCCACAGCAGGAACTTTGATCAGCAGGAGTCAGCTAATTTGTTCTGTGAGAAGGGAGGAACAGACCAGACTGTGAATTATGTTCTGCTGCACCAGGTTTTTCAATGGATTCATGGGCTTGTTTGGGGGCATAGCAGAGGTTTCTTTTTATAAAAAAAAAAAAAAAAAAAAAAGAAGATGTTTACAATAAAAAAAATTAATTAAAAAAATACACTGAAAGACACATTTTTCGCCAGGTTCAGTGAAACTACACATTTATCCAGGTGATATTGGTGCAGAGGACTGGCTACTTGCATTGTGTCACAGTACAGACTGACTGAACAATAAGACCTAGCCTAAGAGATATGAAACTAAAAAGCCAACATGTACAGATTACATTAGAATACATTAAAAATAAATTTAAACTTTTATTAGACAGGTTGCAAACAAGCAAAGAGTTCAGACAGTATATGGAAACCGCTTTATTTGGAGGAAAACGTAAAGAGAGGGCATTTGTTTTCTCCTTCAGGTTAGTTTGGCTAACCTGGGAGTTTGTTTAAAACTTGAATAATTGTCTCACTGCTTCTGTTTCTTGCCCTGTCGGAGTTCTTTTTGTCATGTTGCTGCATCACAATGTCATTATCACCAAGAGGAATGGTGGCCAAAACCACATAAAGACACAAGTTGTGATAAACCAGACTTGGCTTTTTATTAAGTGTCACCATGTCATTTGTATTTAAATATTTCAAATGATACCCAGCTCTCTTCATTATCTCCACAGAGCGGTCTTTGAGTTCAGGAAGTCACTGAACCTTCTCTCTCTGCTTCACTCAGAATAGCTCAGTTAGTGCCACAGTTCAGCATTTCCTGAGTGTATACTGGATCCGTGCCTGCATAAACGTTCCCTCTCCCTCACCCCGACTGTCCGACACTGGCCTGAGGGAGTGAGAAAGAGATGAAAAGATGGAGGCTGCTCTGGAATACTGTCAAAAGAAAAGGAAGAAGCGTTGGAAGAAGGAAAAAAAAAAAAAAGTTGGGGTAGATAATTCTGGTGATGTTTGGGAAAGGAAACGACAGCATTGAGCGTGTGAAAAGGAAGAGTGAGCAGGGTTGAAAGCATTACCTTGAGTTTAAGTTGCTGACGCTCAGAGAGAAAAGGAAGAGGAGGAGGGGGGGGGGGGGGGGGGGGGGGCTGTGGTCGATGTGACTCCCCATCCTTATACGGTCACATGCAGCCCTGGCACAGACACAGAGAGCCCAGTCGGGGAAAACATGCTCATTTAGAGCTTACATAAACACACCGACCCACAGCCCAGCTCCCAGCTCCCCCCTCCCCCCTCCTCACAGCCCCGGCCAGGGAAGAGGAAGGGAAGAAAAAGGAGAAGAACGCTGTGGAATTTGAAAGGGAGTGCGTTGATAAATTCCTGAGCTTTTTCGTTCACGGAGAGACTCTGGATATCCTGTAACGTCAGGAAATGCAGTGCTGGCAGTTTAGCAGTGATTCTGCCTGCAGGCAGAGGTTTGGATGGGTGGGTGCTGGGACACACTTTATTTGGAAAAGTCTTACAAAGAGTTTAAGGAAATCAGACTTGTGAGGCAACTCAAGTTCCTAAATGCCTGATACGTCATGGACCCACCTGACGTCAGTGACCTCCAGGAAAACATAGAAACTGAACAAATGAATCTTCTATGCACTAATAACTACATCATGACCCGTGTCCTAAAACTGTCTTCTCACTTCTGTCTACACAGTGCAGTATGTTAGGCAGCTGTGTGAGATATAACCGAAGATGAGCCATGCAATTATTAAAAGATAATTATCGTTATCATTCAACTCATACATTTTCATAACTGCATGGGTCATAGTGGATTATGGCATTTAAACCATGGCCCAGCTTTGAGTATGACTTTAGTTGTGATGAATCTGCATAGTTCCTTGACAATAATTCTCTTCCACTGGCCAAGAAGAAATTAGTGTATTTATGCTCTGCAAAGCACTTTCTGACAGACAGTGTTCTCTTCGACCCAGGTGACAACTATGATGTTTGTGCCATCTGCCTGGACGAATACGAAGAAGGAGACAAACTCCGAGTCCTACCATGTTCTCATGGTGAGTCGAACACTTGTGACCCTTCCTCGAGGTCCTGACACATCAAGCCAAAGAACTACAAGTTACACTGACAAAGACCACAGGGACATTTCTTCCACAATTCTTACTCAGTCATTTTATTGAAATCATTCTTGTTACTGCTTTATTTAATATATAACAAAGACCCAGAATTATCTTTTTCTTATACCGTATAAACCTATTCTTGATGAGTTCGAAGCAATCAAGAGGTCTCAAGAGAAACGTCAACATTGCGTATGTTCTGTGTGACCGACAAGCTGGTTGAGTAACTCACCTGCCAGTTTGTTATACTATCAGGTGATTGTGGTCCCAGTCCATAGTGTTCTTGTCTGATGCCGTTTAAAACTGAGTGATTCAGTCCTCTAGACCGAAAAATAATCTGTGATGTTGCCTTTTACTCCATACTTGTGAAGTTCAAGGCAAAATTAAAGGTAGGGCTGCAATCATTAATTTTTTTTTTCCATTTTATATTTTATTTGCAGATTATTTTCTTGATTGACTAATATTTGGTCAGTAAAATGACAGAAAATGTGAATGATGCCCAATCTGAAGTTCAAAACAAAGAGATATTCAATCTTGTGTCACATCAGACAAAGAGAAGCAGTCAATCCACAGGTACGAAGCTGGATCGAGGGATTTTTTTTTGCTATTTTAGTTTGAAAAATTACGCACCATAAATTGACTATCAAAATAATTACCTTTTGATTTAGTGGCAACTGACTAATTGATTGAGCTCTAATCCTGAGGTCTGTGGGGGAATGTTAAAATAAGGCCTTATATTCAGGTAACAATACAGGAACAATAATCTGTCCTTGTTGTCCTCAGCCTACCACAGTAAGTGCGTGGACCCCTGGTTGACCAAAACTAAGAAGACGTGTCCGGTGTGTAAGCAGAAGGTGGTCCCCTCGCAGGGCGACTCTGACTCAGATTCAGAGGAAGGGGACAGCGGCCCTGACGAGAACGAGGAGGTGTCTGAGAGCACCCCGCTGCTGCGCTCTCTGGCCTCCACCAGCGCCCACTCCTTCGGTACCATGTCAGGAGCGTCGCGCTCAGAGCAAGACCAGGAGTCCTCCGAGTACGAAGACGACGAGCTGGACAGCAGCGACAGCGAGGAAGAGGTCACCGTGGAGACTGTGGTGGTGCAGATGCAGCAGCCCTGCTCTGAAGGCCTGGAGCACGACCTACCCCGAGCTTGACTGATTGTTGGCTGGCTGATTGGTCACTAAACCGCCTCCCCCACCCCACCCCCAACCTCACAGCTTCAGAGACTTTTGTTGGGGGGCACAAAACGGATTCATCATCTGAGTTCTTCTGTTACTGCTTAAAATACATTGTAATGTATCCTCCCTACAAGTTAAAATACAAATCTAAGTTTTCTTTTTAACATGATTATGGATAAAGTGCTGGTTTCTACATATGTGACAGGAAGTCAGTGAGCATATCACAAGGGCTGCTTGACAGACTTGACAGGACTGATGACACTGATGTACAGTAAACTGTTATACTGTACTCTGTTGAGTCATAAAAAAAAGATGATACACATGTTTTTTTTCTGTTTTAGTCACAAGTGAAAAAGTCCCAATCGCGCTTTACACAAAGTTCAGCAAAAGTACTATGTATATATAAAATATAGATCACATTAAGTTACATATTTACCTTTGATTATGTCCTATCTTATATGTTTCAGATGACTTGGAAGGTTTATTATTGTACATACATATTCATGCTAAACTGTCACACCCAGAAGCGCTATGCAGCATCCTTTTTGTAAAACTAACATTCAGAAAGTATAGAAACATTTAAAGCCACAGCAAAATGGTTTTGCCAGTTTATTTCTAGCCTGATGTGTGAAGGAGCCTCACTGCTTCTGTCTGTGTTTTTTGCCACAGTTTGTCTGTTACGGTGATTTACATTAAGAGAAACTGAAGCCAAACCAGACTGAGAAACACATTCAATGCAAAGAGTGTGCTCTCCATGTGACGTCGCAGTATGCCGTGGGTTACACCGGTTCAAAGTGTGAAGAGACACTTCTGTATCCACGCTGCCTGTGGTAAACTTCTTCTGGCTGCTCCAGACCTATCACTTCCTTTAACACAAGCAGTTACTGGTTGATAGGCCTTGTGATACACATTTAATTGACTTTATCTCATTTTAATACTGTTTATAGTAAATACTAAATACACTAATATGTTTTTTTTTTTCATAACATGGTTTGATTTTTGTTGACAAATCCTGTTGCCTTTTTCAGTTGATGTATTTTGTCTTGTCAGTGTTTTCCTGCTCATGTATGTCTGTTCTCAATATGAATTCACTTCAATAAAATGAAAATGACACTTGACCAGGAAACTTTCCACCATCAGTTTCATAATTGTGAATATATGTAATCCAACTTCCATCCTCCTGCAATCTCAGGCCTGTTGTCTGTACATAAACAACAAAACAGCTCCAATGTGTTCAACTGGAGGAAAAACACAGGGGGCCCAGTTAACCTGTAATGAGTAGTAGTCCAGTTGACCTCATTATCTGATACAGCTCAGCCTGTATAAGTTTGGCATGGCTCATTGAACAAATGGAAATTATGGGACCTCTACACTACTCCACAAATATCACTAATTTCTCAGATAAACAGTTTAATTTGACCTCTATACACAAAATGAGGGTTTCCAGGGGTAAGTGGGCAATGGTGGAATGTAATTAACTACATTTACTCAAGTACTGCACTTCTGATCCTGGTTGTGGTCCTTTAGACTGTGTTCCACCAGACAGTTTCCATTCAAACTTTTCTCATGGTTCTTTTTATTAATAATTTGAGGCCCAAATTATCCGATATTTTACAATTATTAGGATTAAAAGCCTGAAATATGAATCCAGGATGTGTATCAGAAAATTTTTTTTTTTCTTTTCCACTAATAATCTGACGTGCCAAAGACTTAACATTGTAACCGTTTGGAGGTGCCGGACCTGCAGGTTGGGAATCACTACACTAAACTACATAAGAGTATGTAAAGTAGTTCAAACTAACTCAAGCACCTTCAACAATAAAATGCTGCTTACATATCGATGCATCAGTGATGGTGTAATTTATAATATAACCCTCCTGAACAATTACTTCTACCTTTGATCCTTTTAACTACTTTAGATGTAATATTTATGCACTTTTACTTGAGTAGGTAGATTTTAAAAGCACTTAAACTTGTAATGGAGTGCTTTTACTTAAGTAAGGGATCTGGATCTTGGTCACCTGTTGATTTCAAGGCCAAGAATGAACCTTGATCTCAATTATAAACTTAAGGGGCTCAAAAACAGAATATGAGTTGTTTGTTATTTAGACTACCTTTGTTGATATAAATAGGGTGAACAACATAATAGAAACACTTACCAGTATGACGCAGTACAATTCAACACAGCCTCCAAAATGATCACACAGGGGAATTAACTTTCTCAAACAGTTTCAACACAAACTGAACATTATATGCTTCATGAAGGGAGGAGTTAATGCAGGACTGTTGTGTTACACCATTAGTTTTATCCGCATGTTTCCTAAATGAAAGCTCCAATCTAGCTACTAAAACGGACCTGGAGGTGAGACCGTTTCAACAGCCATTTCCAAGGTGTTAATGAGCTTTGAAACTTGCGCATTTTATAGTTGGAACAATGAACAACACTGTGATAATGACTGAAACAAGCCACAACTGACCTTTTCACTGTCTCGTGAAGCAGGAGTATCAAGAATTCAGATGGTTTTCAGTATTACTCTGCAAGGACATGCCTACATTTTAGGAAAACTTCTGGAGTTTGTAGCACTTTGCATTAATTCAACATTAGGCCTAAACACACGAGTAAACCTTTTCCCCTTGAGACAGACTAGATGCTTCCATTCACATCCATTTTTCTGTGTTAAGCCTTGGCTGCAGCTTTCTGTTTAACAGACACATGAAAGTGGTAATGATTTTCTCATTGGACTCTCTAAAATGAAGCGAATGAGCATATTTCCTTAAACGTTGGGCCATTCCTTAAAAGAGGCAGTTTTCAATGTGAAAGAAAAGGACAAACTCTTATCTGGTTGGAATAAATTTATTTGATCTGTCTGTAAACAAGGTGATAAATCAATTTATGGCATTTCTTGGTTTTATGCATATGAAATCAGATGCATTAAAGAGACTGTATCCCAGATGTAAGAAAAAAAAAAAAAAAAAAAAAAAAAAAAAGAAAGAAAAAAGAAAGTGCCAATGAAATGACTCCTTAGTGGACAGTGGGTAAAATCCATCTTACAACAGCAACAGATCTCTCTACATTATGGCACAGGATACACAGGTTCTGCAGTTAAGTTTCGACAAGACAACCATAAGCGTCTTTGTTCCAACCAATCCCATCTCCCATTGAGTGTCATTTCTACTTTTGAAAGTTTTTTTTTTTTCTTCAGTTGGACGTTAGTTAGCAGTACTGACCGTGGACAGACCGTGTGATACCCCAGAGCTCAGTTGACTATAAAGTAAAAGGCAATTTATTCCACAGTTTTGTAGTTGTCAACACAGCATGGGTTTGTACAAATGCAGTTTATTTTCTAAACAAAGAAGAAAGTGAAATGAGAATTTTCTTCAGATACTCCCACCCTTACCTTCCCTGTAGCTTCATATTTTTTTTAACCATAGTATGTATTTCTGTCTGGTTAGCGTTTCCTTTATCAGAAAAAAAGTTAGCAGTCATCCATCACATGATTTAGAGCAATTGTATAAACACCCGAGCTTCGACTACACTTGGTCCTATAAAAAGAAAAAAATTCAAACTGGACATACTCCAGATGGTTATATGCTGGGATATCTACTGTCCAAAAATGGCAGCCTTTCAAAAACGAAAAAAAAAAAAAATATATATTACAGGAGCTGGCAAACAAAAACAGTTTTAAGTGCCTGAGCCATTGTTACTGTGGAATGTCCATGGGTTTTCGTGTAGTCGGGGAGGTTGTGATGATGGGAGGAGAGGCTACCAGCATCTGGACGACACCAACACTCGCAAATCCGATTCATGATCGTTAACTGGGCTGATCCAAGCAGCCCCACACACATGCCACCCCCCCCCCCTCTGTGTATAAAATATGTCCAGGACAGTGCAGTGCATCTGAAAGGAGAGGGGAGTTAGAGAACTAGTTGGGTGGTGAAGATGAGAGTCTCCTGTGAGGTTTGTAGTGTCACCTGCTTTGAGCAAACAGGATGGGGAAACAGGGAAAGGGGAGGAACAGAAAATTTTGGCAGGAGTGTGGAGAGGAAGAAGGAGGTTGGGGTGGGGGGGGGTGCTTGCGTGGTGGGTGTGATGGGGAAACAACAGTGGATCAAGATATGCACGGAGTCTCCCCTCCCGGACATGATGGAGAAAATAAAAGGAAGACATGACGAGCTTGGTTACCGCTCAAGTGCTCCATAGGCATCGGCTGCTCAGGGAGGGAGTGTGTATGATCAGGATTTGGGGTTTTAAGTAATGGGCACCATGACAGAGCAAGAAAGAAAGAAATAACTACCTCAAATTGACGCTATAGCCTTCATTGTCCGAGTGTTTGGCCAGAATCTTTTTTTTTTTTTTTTTTTTGCTGGTCTTGGTTAAGTACAGATTTGTCATGACAACCTGTTAGCAACATGCTCATCTTTGCTATGGATCAACTTATAGTGCTTAAGGGGGTAAAGAGTACACAGCGCAAGTGTGTTGGGGGAGAGGGAAGAGGGCGGGTTAGGGGAAGATAACAAAAAAAAAAAAAGAAAAAAGAGGGATAACAAATGGGTAGGAGAGAAGGCAGAAAAAGAAAAACAAAGTAACTACCAACTAGGACTGGAAGTAGTGTGAAATGCAACAGGGTGGTAAGGGTGAGCTGCTAGGTGGCTGGGTACAGGCTGCTTTAGTATCCGGACTTCCTCAGGTATTCAGCCATCTGAAAAGCTTTCTTGTTGAGCTGCCCTCCATGGACACCTTCCTTCCCCATGACAAAAACCAATGCTGGAGTACACAAAGGAAAAAAAACAAAATAAATGAATAGACATGGTGATAGCAGGGCTGGAAAATAAATGTTTTTTTTTTCTTTTTTTTTAATATATTGTCACCTTGCTAAATGTGGGGCTACATTGTTGAGGACAGAGCCTGAACCCTGCGTTGTGTTAGAAATGCTCCTGGGATTTTGTTTAATTGGACTGTCCGGGGGAGAAAAATGGGTTTGACAGCAATTTGGGTTTTTTTTTGTCTATTTTTTTTTTTGAAGTTTTGTGTTTTTTGTTTGCCTTTTCATTTGTTTTTCTCTCTCCCTCAACTATGCCACATAAGCTACATCAAAACTAAACTAAAACCCTGAATCCCTCAAGTATTTTGCCATCGAGTATGCCTTCTTATTCAATCCGCCTCCATGGACCCCTTCTTTGCCCATTACCAAGACCAAGACTGAAAGAAAAGAGACAGAAAGGACATTTAGAGAAGGTGTGGAGATCACACAAGTGAAAAGAGAAGAGCACAGAGCCAAAAGCAGCAGGCAGACGAGACAGTTACGAAGGAGGACGATGGCACAAAAAGCACAGCAGCGCCTTTGGTCTGAAGGCTGTATTGAGCCTAAACATTCATTTTCTCATCAGTGCTGCTGGTGGTGAAACAACATGACATGTCACATTACAATTAGGAAGACAGAAAGTGAGTACAGCAGGAGAATAAATGTAAGGGATGCATGCAAAGCTGTTTGTCAGTGTGCAGACCTGTAAGTTTGCTTCAACATCTACTGGTTTCCACTGAGTTGTTGTAAGATTTTATTAACTAATAAAACTAATATCCATTTCCCATATCAGCATGCCATGGCCTCACAGAAACAATCACTATTGCCCCAAATCAATTACAATTAGACAAGCCACTGTAGAGTTTGAAAAAAGGCCATGTTTATATACATAATATTGCACTTTTAATTCTTAGGAACATGTCAGAACCAACTTGCTTTTAAATTCTCTGAAAAGCAATAATTAGTAAATATGAAGTTTACATAACAGATAGGCCAGACACTGATTTCATGTCTTAAAATCTGTTATACATTGTTTTTCAAATTCTGTCCAGCATATTATTGCCACAGCTGTTTGATCATGTACACATAATCTCTCAAAACCTTATGTGAAGTCTCTTCTGACAGCACAAATTATAACCCCAATATCATCACGCTGCATCTACAATGATGTATTTGGTCTGAAATATCTTGCCAATACACCCCTGGCACAATTTCAACCTGGATGGGAGGGATTGTATTTACTAGGCCACATGGCTGCCAAATCAGATACTTTAACTATCTGTGTTACTTTAGTACCAAACAATACCTGGTTGCTTGTCTCAAGTGGCTGGAGGTGTAGTGTCCCTGCAAGTACTACTGAGTTTACTGCACTGCACCCCACTTGAGGACACTAGTATTTATTGTTTCATCTGCAATCAATATGTATCATGCCAGCAGCAAAGAATAAGAAAGTGAAGCCTCTACTGACTACTAACAACCATCACTAACGCAGCACACATGCGGATACAGCAGCATGCTTGTGGTACCTCTCCTCAATACATGTAAGAGCCCTAAAGTGCCTCAATACTTATTTTACCAGGAACAGAGTGGAAGCATGTGAGCAGGGAACAGATTCATACTTTGTGGGTAAGGGGGGGGGGGGTGTTAACCAGGAAGGAGAAAGATGCATGCAGTTTAGGAAGTTTAGAAAATCCTGGCTCCGTGAGTGAGCCCCGTGTGCGTAGAACAATAACCAGATACAGTCTCACCTGTAAGTTTTAGTGGTGTCTGGGAAAAGTGGGGAGGATGTGGCATTGGGGCCCATACAGGCAACATGAAAACTGGCACAACTCTCAGGCAGGTCCCTAAAAGGGACTCAACTTCACTTTACTAACATGGTATCAATTTTTGTATGATACAAACAGAATTCATCATCCGTACTGTAAGAAGGGCCGTCACCTTCAACATATCACATTTTACAATTGTCAGCTTAGTGCATTTAAAAGCTTTTTTATTTATTTATAAAAACTGTAGATATCTATGCTTTTAAATATCAGGAAAATTCACACTATTTATGAATCAGTTAGACTTTTCACATAAAGACGGAATATCCACTAATTACATCATTTTATACATTTAGTTTGAGCATTATATTAAAAAAACAACTCAGCCTTTAAATAGCAATCCACGAGTGAGTTGTGATCTCTGTGGTGAAGTGGTTCAGATATGCAGTGCGCAAATCATGTGCCCGCTTTATTGTTGTTCTGGCTGACAAGCATGTAGTCTGTGAAAGTTACAGCCAACTGATACATCCATTTTACTCAATCACTTTTTGCTGTTGGATTAGAAACTACTTTAGGTATGCAACATCAATTCCCAAATAGTATAAGGCAATTTTTAAACTAACACCATAAATCTTATTGCAATACATGGTTGTTCAGTGAAATCTGTTATATAGAATAAATCAGATAAAAGCACGAGTTAAAAATGTGAAAACAGAATTAGGTCAGAAGGGCTCCACATATGCTAGGAGCCAGTAACAAACATCAGGCAGATATTAAAGAGGGGAAAGTAATAAATTGTCTTTGGTTTGAGATTTGTTTACCTGCAAGATGTCAAGTTTTCCCTAAAACTGCTTACCTAACAAAATGTAAAAATCACCCACAACTGACAGTATCAGCATAGAAGAATGACTTTAACACTTAACCTATACCCTGATCTAATAAACCTCTTGATATGAACTTGCCTTTCAGCTTTAAAAACAACCTGCCTGCATATTTCTACAGATCACATTTAGCCGAGATGTACTTGCTCCCCTAATAAATAAGCTGACATTCAAAGTTATTACCCTTAGATGCACAGACAGTTTAACACCTGTGTTTGGCATATATTGAGGAAAGGTGCATTTGAAAATCTATCCCACATGCATGGACAACACAGAAGTTATAAAAATAGCTAAACTAATGGCACTATATCAAAGCAGGCTAAGGTGTCACTGTAGCACTACTAAATTGTATGCGGCTAACAACAACACTGAATGTCATGCTCACCTTTGCCAGCTCTGCCTACAGAAACGTTGTATGTTGGCTCTCCTCCTTGACTCTTTGTCCGGATGTCCATTGTCCAGTCGGCTTCAATTTGGAGGCTGTCTCTGATTACGGAGCACTTTTTATTGCCTAAGGTCAGCCCACTGGTGAAGAATCCCTCCCGGTCCTTTCCTATTAGCACATCGATTTCGTCGGGCTAGAACAAATCACAAAAGCAAGTTGTCAGGTCAGTTGTCATCTGCCAAGCTGGATATCAATCCATTCAGCTAGAGATACTCTTTTCCAGTTTTCCTCAGAGGTTGATTGTGGGTGTATTCCCTGCTCTTGTTGAGCCCAATTCTCATCTTGCTCCAAATGTGGGTGTTTTGAAGCCTTTTGGGACCGATTAGGTGCTACACTATTAAACATTTTAATTTCTTTGCCTCTTTTCCTCCTCAAGCAATTACTTACAGCACTGCTGAGTTTCTGCATAATTTATTGAGCAACAAAATTTTAGAAAAAATTGGGAATTTCAAAATGTATTATCTTATACTGAGACCTCATGTATACTGATGATGTAGTATTTTTAAACAAATCAAAAGCAGTAAAATTCTTTTAGTTTTCATTTTGACAACAAAAACCGAACTGAAAATTTGTAAATGCCATTATCCCACAACAAATATAAAACTATAACTTAAAACACCTTCAATAAAGAAAAGTAATTAGTCTGCTCCCTTGGCTAATCTTATAACACAAGACCATAACACCACACTCCCACTACGGAGAAGACAGCTCACCTGCAGCCCTCTAGTATGGCTTTAACATGCAATACAAGGTTGCATACTGTCCGGTGTGATGTCCACATGGTGGATTCAATATCAGAAATTGATCACCGTGAGGATGAACCATGTTTAATTGTGATTGGCTTTGAGGTGCAAGCGTACAAATATTATAGAAAATATATTACTTTCCTTTATCTGAAAAGATGTGAAAAACTTAGGAGACTGTTTTCAGATGGTCTGAAGACTTCACTGAATTCATATATCCTTGCAGAATAATTATGGAGTAAACTGATGCTTCAGACAGCCTCTAGGGACAGTAATACTTGCAGACCAACTTTGAACTTCCCCCTCCTTATACTAGTTGCATGTAATTTTGGTAATCTAGGGCTCAAAGCATGTTCTGCTGCTGCACCTGTTTACAACACTCTACACTGGTGAAGCAGCCAAATGTGAAATGTTTAAAATGCATGTTTCATGAGCACCAACAGTGATAAAAATTAAAAACTAAATAAACCAAAGCCCCATCCTCAAACAGGTACAAAAAGTCCCTAGGTCTCATTTCATCTAAAATTAGATGTTTGTACAAAAACTAGTACATTTTAGTTTGATGGGATGTTTCAGTCAAAGGCACCTGGGGACTGCTTCTGTAAATGGCCAAGATGGTAAGTATAGGTATGATGAATGCCAATTAAGAAATGGGGCTGCATGTATGATTAAGGGATATGGTTATCAATATTTTATTATTTAATACCTGAAGCTTTCCAATTCTTTACAAAGTTGGCTTTTTTAGATTGCCAAAATAGTCCAAAGTTCTCAAATATCTGTGTCTAAAGACAGCCATCTATCACTTCACATTAACTGATAAAGATCTTTTAAAATGGCTTATAGCCATAGCCAAGTCTTGTCTTATGACTACTTGGTACTGAGTATTTAGAAAGAATATCCAGCCCTTGACAGATTTTTTTTTCTTAAAAAGTGCATAGTTTGTTTAAAGACATAGCTGTCTTTATTATACAATCAGTATCAAGTCCTAAAATCTCAGAGGCCCACTGCAGCTGGCAAAAACCATTATCCTCAGAAATTTCCTTTAACGTATGACCTCTGCTAAATTTCCACTTTTTAAACCTTAAACATGTACAAAATGCATTTCACCACTGTCGTTATTTAAACATGTTTGTTAAATCGTTTTTTTTTTTTCTTTGAACCAATCTGCAGAACAAAAGGCGTCGCCCCTCAACTGTAGAACTGCACAGTCATGGCACACACGAAACCCTTCAGACAAAAAAAGAAAAAAAAGAAGGGGAAACTCTAACAGGCTCAGATAACATTAGCATGACGGCTAGCTACATGTCGGGGCCCGGTTGGCTAATTAATTACACCAACAGTTTTCCCTATTGGGATCCAGTGTTGTATTCCCAAACGAAACTTGCACCGCAGTTCCATATACCATGTGTTAACTTGCTGCACTCCCTTAGAAGCCGATTTCGTTTTACCAAAATTTTAGTCACCGGGTTTGAACCAAACCAGGCTGGCTAACGCAAATAGTAAGCAGGTAATTGGCTTTGGCTCCGGCTCCACATAAGTTTTTTTTTCCACATCGATAAGGTAAAAAATGTCCATTTGTTGAATTTGTTTCTTCATAGCATAACGATACCCTGCCTTAAGCCCCGAGAGGACACTCCCAAGTAATGTTAGCCATCAGCGGCACGCTCGCTCATAGTTCATTTATCTGTAGCGTGGGTGATCATTTCGTCGTCAAAATGACTACAGGTTTGATACACTAACGCCACGACTCGTGCATTTACTTTCTCACGAATATTTAAATTACTCACTAATAATTTATTTAACAGACAAAATGGAGGCTGAAGGAAGCGCCGGAGACGATTGTTTAGCCAAGTTATACTTTCATAGTTGCTGCAATCGTCTCATGTTTACGTACGGTATCTTAAAAACGTAATAAATCTGAAGTGTGTAAATCTGGACCGCTGGTGCATATTTTCACCGAGGACCAAGCGGCTCGATTTGCACCCATGAACAAAATGAATAAGAAACTGGGAGTGTATCCGCCATCTTGGAAAATAAGGGGCGGTAGCGGCAGTGTGATTCACAGAAACCGTATAGGAAAAAAACGAGACAGACCAGCAGCAAGGCAGCATGCCTGGGACGCATGTGAGCACCGTTCACACTGCGCTATTAGCGTTAGCTAATAAAGATTTTCCAGCAGGGATGACCGGCCTGATTTGAGCTAACCGCCAGCTGTAGTGTGCTAATCAGTGTTAACATTAAGTTGCAGTGCTGGTAGACGTTGTCTGCTGAAATCACATACTATGAGTTTGGTCTTTTAGACACGGACGACACAATACATGCAAAAATATATTTAGTTTGGTAATGGTTTAGATTGGATTCTTGAAATTTGCTATGCTTTCTGACCGGTAACACGAGCAAACACGGCTAGTTAACGCTAGCTTGCTTGCTAGCGATGCTAAGTTAGCCGTTTTAGCTCGAGTTCGCGATATCGTTCGTCACTGGCTTGGATTATTTCCCACTACTCTGGTGATTATTTCTAAAAAATTAAAGACATGAGTCAAGCGAGTGTATTAATTGTACTGGAAAGAGAAACAAAAACGCCACAGATTAGTGATAGATTGAAAAGCAGCAGTGCATACGTGCCAATGCATCTTGTGTGTGACCACCGGATACCATGTGTACCACACCGTTCGCCTTATCCTCATTCACCAAGGCCTGGCTATGCAGATAAACGCGCCGGCATGCAAAATGCACATTTTCCTCCAATCTAACCTTAGATATTGTCAAACGAAGCGTACTAACCGTAATGTTGGCAAAGGTACCGCCGACAAACGATGCCCAGACGTATTTGGCGTCCGTGTACCCAACAATGGCCGCGTCCTGGCAGCTGCCATCAGCCATCAGGTTGTCCACGTAGCTTTGCCAGGACATGTTTGTGAAATTAGTTCTAAGATGAAAAAGTACGATGGGTCAAGTTGGGTCACAAACGTCTCTCGAGCGACGAAGACACTGTGAGGAAGCTGTATTTATCGATGGTTTAACGGGCCTCCAGCAAGCAAAACCCCCCCGGCTCCTTCACGTCCCGGCTTTCTTCTGGTCTAGGCAACGAAGAGAAGCCGCTGCAATCGGACAGGCGCTTGGGTGTAGTCCTTACTAAATCACTCCGCCTCAGTAGTTGTTCGCCTCGCTGCCTCATTGCATATTATACTACGCCGCGGAGGAATACATCATGCTTGATCACGATGGCAATAAGCAAGACAGACTATTTTTTCTTCAGTGACTCAAAGATTTGTTTTCAACTTGACAATTATTTATATTTTCTTGTGACCATTTTATTTTGTTGAGGTTAAACCTGTCAAAACAGTTTTAAAGTTGCAAAGCAGAATTTAGTCATTGTTTCATTGTTTCATGCTCATATAAATCTACAAGATTTATTAAGGTAAATTGGTGCAATGTATATAATTAAAAGGTAAAATAGTTTTTAAGACACAATTTACATAAATTTTTTACCTCCTGAGTCACATTAGCTACCACCTCTTTTCTTAAGCACTAAATCATGGGCCATTTACAATATCTTCACACCACAATGCAATTTCATCTTGTTCTTGATGTGTCAACTACAGGCCATTTTCATCAGCTGGCTTCTTTCTCCAAGGACACAATCATCAGTCTTGGCCAAATCCTTATCTATGGTGGATTTTTTTCTTTTCATATGACAGGTCAACATTTATTAGGGTCACTGCATCATGCACTGAAAGTGGAAAAAAGCGAGGGAAACATACAAAAAGGTCAGTAGGTCATCACAAGGTAAAAGTCTTATACAGTCCATGGATAAGGTAATCACACTCATTAAGGCGAATGAGCAATTATGGATCTCCATTACATATGGCCTAAACGGCTTTGGATAATGGGAGAAATCCTGCTGTAACTTAATATAAACTCGAAACATGGTTATGATCAAACTAGTATTTTATAATCCATAAAGAACAGTCATAATGTGTGAAATTATCTGAGGCTGCCATCCCCACTCTGTTGTAGAGAGAAGCTGTATTTCCATATATGTGTGTACGTTTACATTTTAAGCATAGCTTATTCTGCAGAGTTTCATACAATGAATAAACAGCAGGGATGTGGTTTATTCACAACCCCTCCCCTCCCCTATGAGTTACGCACAATTTTAGTCTGGGATATATCATTCTAATTCACAGTCCTGGTGTACATTATAACAAGTGTTACTAAACTGGTGATAACTGTAGGATTGTATGGTGGAAGGGCATCTTTTAGGAGAAGGTGCAAACAGCCTCTCGGTATGTGCTGTCCTATTTCAAGTACATGATCATCACAACAGTCAGTGATGAGCTGGTTAAACCCATAGAAGTGCTGCAACTTGATCAAGGGCACCTTGGTAGGACACATATGTACATTTGTCTGCTGTGGGATCAAACCTGCCAGACTACCATGTACTGTATTTATCTGTGTTTGTGTTTGCTCCATGGAAACCATTAATAAGGTAATCACATGACTTTTTATGATGTCTCGCTGTTCTTCCCTCATCAATGTGTACTAACTGTGAAATTAGCAGAATACAAAGACTGACTGTAAACGCTTCAGCTTTAACTGAAAAGCTGTAAAAAAAACTTTATCTGATATGTATCTGAAAAGCTTCAGAGCTTTTCTTATTTTGGTAACTTATGACCGTAACAGCCATTTTCTCTCCTCTTCAAAGTACCGGGGCTCTTTTTCAACTCTATGCACCGTTGTTCACTGTATAGCACACTTTCACACCCTGGGAGCCACTTGCAGTGAGCAGGTGTAGAGGAACAAATACAGTTTAAGCGCTGCTCAATGGCATATCAAGCGCAGTTAAGGAGCAGGTGAAGAGCATTAATCAGTGACTTTCACCTCAATGAAATGAAGCACATGAGAAATAGACATGCTCAAAGCCTTATGGAGTAATAATATTGGAAAAATGCAGGGTAAACGCTTTCAAACACTTGGAAAACTGAACTTGAATCAATCTGCTGACTTTGGATACAACCAAAAATCTAACAAGGGGCAACTCATTTACACTTAGACTAGTGTAAAATTATTGTTAGTGTGAACAATTACCAAGGGAAATTTCTGCACTTCTGAGCTTGAGTCAGTTTATATTGCCAAGTACTGTATTGGTTATGTTTTTTCATTTCTTTTCCCCACATATACAGCTTCTTTCATCTGATTCTTTTTGAAGCACTATATCATGTGACAGGTTTATCTTTATCCAGAAACTTCCAGTGAATTCTTTCTCTGTCTGCCTGCAAAGGCATGAGTGCAGAAAAAGTTATTAATTGACCAGGCTAAAGGAACTGAGTGGGACAGTAACACTTGTCCATCAGCCAGCCACACCCATATACTATTCTCCCATTGGATGCCGTCAGTTTCCATGGCCACCTCTGTTTTTGCACTTCTGCTCTGTCAAAATAGTACCACACACAGCCAAACCACTCAGCCTGCACATGAGTCATGGAGATATAGAAAAGAACGTACTTGTTTGCTTTAGAAAAAGGCTTGGTTTTGCACAAGGCCATCAGCACTGTGTATTGTCATTATAACAGCTGGATAACACAGAGATAAACACAGCAAGTGTGACTTCATCTTTTTTTTTTTTCTTTGCAGATGCACGGATTGGTTATTTTTCCATGCATGGTATGATCTCAAGGTACAGTGTTTAGTGATCAGTGTATGGGATAGTTTAAATGGTGTTTTGCATTCTGAGAGGGAAAGTGGGTAAACAGGTCAAATCTAAGTCTAAATTGGACCCGTTTGGACTGAACTAACTGGAAACAAATGCTCAGCAGGCAGATGCATGTATCATGTGTCTGCAACTGATTTACAACTTTAGGTTGCCTGGAGGCACTTTATCCTTTCTTCCATATTTCCTGCCTCTATGTACAGATATTTGTAATGAAGTAGAAAACCTTCAGACTACAAGGAAGTGAAAGGTTTTGACAGCAGCACTACCAGAGCTTTTGTATTGAAGCTGCTGACAGCCGGTATTGTTTGTCTTTATGGCCTGCCACTCCATAAAACAAGACCTGCATACTTGTGAGCCCCTGTCACAAGCTGCATATGTAGAGTGGTGAGCAGTTCAGTGAACAAATACTTTCCACTTTTCAGGCTGTTTGATTTGAGAAATTATTGGAGGAAGACAAGAGGCTGAAATGTGAAAACATTTCTCAATTTTGAATGTGGTTGGAAAAATGTTTTCTGTGAGTTTCTGACCCCTACAAGTCTAGAACCACTAAGGTAAAAGCTAAGTATATGTATTTATATACTCAGTGTTCTTGAATGCTATGTCTGGCAATATTGTATCATTTTTATATCAACTCAATTGGTCACTATTGAGTGTTTCCAGCAGCAGGAAGTGGGGTTGGCTAAAATGAACTACGTGTATTGTAAAGAAGGAACACGACAAAGCATACAAAGGAGTGGCACAGAAATATATTATGTATATTGGGCTTTGGTGTCACAGACAACAGGGTATGTCTTTGTAGGATCTGTTGCTGGGTTTGGTCTTTTTATGTTTTTTTCAAATTGAGTAAATCACTACACCAGTGTCTAGACGTAGTGTTAGTTGAAGGCACAATGTGAGGTCTTTGTCAGATAGTAATATGTATGTACTGTAGCTGCAGAGTCATTTCGATATTTCTTAGTGTTTACATAAGGCCATCTCACCCTCATCCTGGGTCTAATTGTCACACCGTTATGCCTGATACTAATCTATATGTTTACATTGAGTATAAGAGTAGAATAAGCTTTTATTCTAAGTTGGTCAATATTAAAAGCAGCCAACAGGAAAGCGGTGAAGTGTCAGAGCCACAGCTGCCTGGCAGGGTGTGAGGTTACTGAAGTTATTAGTCTGCAGTCCATATTTTAACCCGGACCCTGCAGGAGGCTCTGCTTTGTCTTTCATAGCTGGAACACAATTCAGGCCATTTTGTTCACCTCAATTGGACAAAATTATTAATTCATGACCCCAGTTCACCCTTAATCTTGCATTGCAGTAGAAGAAATAGACCTATTTTTAATTTAAACAGATAGAGGCTCTCAGAGGTTGATATGCTTTGGTGTATTTTTAATAAGATGTATCACTAAATAAATGTATTTCTTTGACACGTGACTAGGGATGGGAAATCTGGATTCCGTTCCTTTCTGGATGGGCTTGGGTGCAGTGAATTAAATATTGAGCAGCAGCAGGTAGGGAAGGTGGAGCAGTGGAGCTGCTCTGTTCCAAGAAAATATCTCTTCTCTGCTCGCCAGGTCCTGGGTCTGTCACCCACAAAGGAAATCAATACTAGCCAAGCCGCGGGGGAAACAAAGGATGCACACGTCCTCACCATTTGAGAGATACAGTATATTTGACAGATGATTTATCAGAAGCAGTTTCATTGGTTCTTTTCAAAACACATGTGATGGGTTTCCCTTCAAGAATCTTCATGAATGACATTTACTCAACGAGGTCAGGGCAGAGCTGGAAAAATACCATTATCGTTCAATAACATATCTCTTGTCCATATCAACTGGGGATAAAACATGTGACAATCAGCTTGCATGGCTACAGCAACCTTTGCCCCCTGAGAAAGGTCAGCATGGGAGATCAAAGGTGGTCCATCTGCACGGCCATTCAGTCTGCATGTGTTAGTCACAGCAGGACACACAATGAGGCAGTCTTTTCAGAGGCGTGTACCCCCCATCTGTGGAATTGATCAACGCTGCCATTGATCATGATTTCAACATGTAAATGTCACACACATGCAAATTAACTCTGAAAAGCACACACTCACACACATTTTTTCATATGAATACACGCGTAATATGGGAGGTATGCAAACACATAGTTATGACACACACACGCCTACACACATGTGTGCGCGTACACAGACATACACAAACAAGGTGAGCTTATGTAAACTGTTGATGGCAGTGGGTTAGTTTGCATTTGAATAGCGATGATGCGGCCAGAAGAAGGGAGGAAGAAACAATACCAATAAGAAACCAGTTACCTCCTCTACTGGCTTACTTGTTTACAATGATAATAAGAAGGGTATCTCAATGGATTTGATAATGATATATTTATTTGTTTTTAAAATACTGAGCTGCACTTTCAAAAGATTAATTAAATTCAGTTGAGTATGTGTCCAGAAATGTGTAGTAAAAGCTCTTCCTAAGTGACTCACCTACACGGGTATGGAACCCTGCCTGCCTTGTTGTTTCCTGTTCGTCCTTTTGGTTTGTAAACCTCCTTTTTCGCTTACTCTTTCCATAAAAATGTGTGAGGAATGTCGATCATTCAACACCCACAATTTGTTTTTCTTAAAGAAGGTCAGTTACAGTAAAAAGACAAAAAAGTTCCTTTGATTTTATCTGCATTTATTCCCTTTAATTCTCTAAAGACCTTTCACTGTGCACTTTATTAATATATTTAACAGGGATCAACTTTTTGGGGGTAAAATCTGCATATTTAGTCTGTCCGGAAGGACAGCAACAAGCTACTCTACATGCAGTCCTGCTTACACTTGTAGCGTCGTATGATAATGTACAGAGTGGATATAAAGCCCCACTGTTCTTCACAGATGAATAGTCATGATTCATAGTGAAGGATGAAGTGAGTCTTACTCTGGACGATCATTTTCATGGCAGGATCAGTTTCACTCAAAGTCTCACTTAACGTTTTTTCTACTTTAAGATGTTTCTTAACATGATCTTAACTTTGTATAGGGTGTTTGATTCAGTATATTTGAATACAGGTAAAACATGTCTGTGTTTCTTATTGACAGAGCCATACAGGAAGACACACACACAAATAGAGAATTGAATAAAGAGGGGTGGTGTGTTTCACATGAGGCCTGTAAATGGAGATTTTTTTTCCATGTGCACAAAACACAAAATATGGCTAAAGTACCATTATACTTCCATGTAGCACAGCTTTCCCTGAAATGTTTAGATTCATGCCAACGGCCTGACTGTAACTTGTAGTGCAAACATACTGTATAACCTTGGAATCTACAGTGTGGTAGTGTGTATGTGGTCTAAATTCTTCTGGTTTTGTCTTGCTGTTTTGCATTGCGCTACAATGGAATCACCTGTCACTCGGTGTCTCTCAGCCAAACGGTGTGTTGTTGAAATTTCTGTTCTGATGAGTGGTGAGTTTCAGTAGGTGATACTGGTCTCTTTGTCTTTTGTGTTAACTACATGTATTCAAAAGAGTTTGGAAATATAAACTGCGTGACTTACAGGTTGAATCACTATTGTGCTGTGTCTGTCAGTGTTGAAGAAGCAAATGGGTGAAAATACACACCCAAAATATACTGCTGTGTTTGACTGTACATGAAACCTGAGATAAGAGATGAGTAAAATAAAATGAGATGGTCCCATTTGCTTTGTACAATCTGTGTAATCTGAAATATTTTGCACTGACAAGCAGCTAAACAACACTTCACAAACCTGTGTGCCTTCAGCGCTCAGAGGTTGGTAATGACACTTCTTTTACACTTTTTACTTCCCACATCTGACTGTAAAGGAACACAGTGAAATTCGCTGTTGCAGTTGTTGAAAATCAACCACTTAAAATGAAAAAAAAAAGACCTTTTAATATCAGTGAACTTCAGGGCAGCTCTTCAGCATTTTTTCCAGATGCTGAAAAAGAGAACCAGTTATGGGAAAAATCCTGGAAACCAAAACTGAGAGGCACCACTGCTGAGCCTTTGCCTTGTTTATTTTACTGCTCATTTGATTACCCTGGCAGTAAACATGCATCCGAATGCCTCCAGTCAAGTGTACATGACTCTGAAGGCGACCACTTGTGACAGGATAGCGCCCATCACGCCACTAGGCCAACGCTGTGGGTTTTTTTTTTTTCCATTTACTACCCTCTGATGAACTCACTCATTAGGTGTGAGTCAACAGTTCAGCACCTGGTTGGACCTTTGACCACCACACCTACTGATATGGACACGTGTCTCCAGGTCATAAATGAAACCCAGTTAGAAAGTTCACACACACCCACTTGCCAACCGCCATCTCAGCACACACATATCTCGCAGCCATCACGAAAGTCTCAAAAGAGCATCTGTCATTTGCAAGTCAAAGGAATAATAAATTGGAAGTACAACTCCAATATACAGCAATTTGTGTGCTTGTGTCACCATTACATTGAACTGCTAAACTATATCTCATCTGATCATATATACTATATAATATATCATCATTTATTTATCATAGTGTTCTTTGTAGCAATGTGAATATCAGTTGTTTCTTAAAAAATGACTATACTTTGTAAACCTTGAACAGCTTAGATAGATAGATAGATAGATAGATAGATAGATAGATAGATAGATAGATAGATAGATAGATAGATAGATAGATAGATAGATAGATAGATAGATAGATAGATAGATAGATAGATAGATAGATAGATAGATAGATAGATATCTGAAGTATTGTTTCACCGCTCAGTGACGACATCTTGTGGCTGTGATTGGTTACTGCAACTTTGATTTATGAGCTGGAGATGTACTGATTGGAGTCATGAGCACAGTGTGTGAACACAGATGGTGCACTACAGCCGCTGGTTAGTAAAAACTTGGCAGGTCAACACAATAACTCCTCAGGCAAGAGAAAAAAAAGGCTCAAAGCCTGATAGTTTTATGTCAGATCATATCAATGGATTCTTCAGAAGCTCATAACCTGGCAGGTTAAGGAAGTTCACTCAAAACTGTGTCAAGTACCTTTTGAGTGTTTCACTCGCAAGAGCAGTTCACAAATGACATAGCCATTCCGCCTTCATTTACCTATAAGATACCTCTCTCCTCTCAGCCTTAACAGGCTTTCCTAAGTGAATTCACATCTACAATTAAAGTGCTGGTACTTGCTCTCTTCTTTTCACCAGCTTTGAAAGTCTTCTAGACCTTTTAAAGACATGGAAATGCATTAACACTGATACTGACTGAGAAGTATCATCATTTGACACTCAGTGTAATAGAGAAACAAACCAGTGGAATTAATGCTGGCAACAGGCAAATGTGGACGCATATTATTTTCTACAAGATTAATGCTTAGATTTCAATACTGGGATCTAAAGTCTATAAAGGAAGATTAAAAGATGTTATTTATAAAATGGACAATATTCTAAACTTTCACTAAGCTCCTCAAACAAATTAGGATCTTTATACTAAATCTACCTAACAGCTTTTAAAGCGCTGTTTACAAAGCAAGTGTAAAAGAAAGCATCACAACAAAGACCAACATTTTCGCTTAAGAGATCATTTTCAAAAAGCTGAGTCAGCTTTTGCCCTTCAAAACATAATGCGGATGAAAAAATGGAACAATAAATTATGTGATTTCAAATTTTGTTTTATAAGTATGTGTATGGCTTCACATGGTGCATTTCACTGATGCCATGGGATAGCCTACATTTTTAATGGGAAACTCCAGCCGGTTAAAGAGGATTTGAAACAGAAGAGGCAGATTTATGCTGATTTTGGGCCAAGCTCCAAAAATGCTAGATTATAACTTCTGTCATCACCATGTGTGTAGATGCACTCTGGTAACTAAAAATACTTTCTCCAAAGGTTAAAGACAAAGAGTTGGCCTTCAAAGTTTTTACTGCAGTGGTTCCCAACCTTTTCCAACTCATGGCCCACTTGAAAATCTCAAAAATGTTGGCAGCCCACATCCAACCCTGTAACAATATGGAGGCCAAATAATTACCTAAAGCACTTTTTATTTCAATGATGATGATGAAACATTCAGGATTGAACTGAGAGTGGGGGAAGCTGAATTTTCTTTTTTGTTAGACAGGGTAGAGGTCACTAGTCAAATTCACCATCTGTCTCTTGACTCTCTTTCCTTTTAATTCTTCCTGTTGCTAACCAGCTATCCATTTTGATACACCTGCTCTTGCCATGCAATCTTTCAGCGCGCAATCAGACTGGTAGCAAACAAATATGTTGTCCAACGGCAAAGTGGTCCGGCCGTTGACAACACAAAACTTCCCATTGGCTTAACACAGGGGTAGGTCTTAATACAAGAGAAAAAAAGCAATCTGGGGGGGGGGGGGGGGGTTTAACATTCTCTTTTTAAAACATTCAAAAACATTATTTATATTTTGAATTTTTAAAAAATAATTACATCTTTTCACATAAGCAAATGATTTGTCGGCCCACTTGCAATACCTTTGTGGCCCACCAGTGGGCCCTGGCTCACAAGTTGGGAACCACTGTTTTACTGGAAGCACTTGTGAAACTATGAGAACAGCACTGAACAACAAATCTAATGCTAATGATTAAAAATCTGAAAATTAGGAGATTCTATAAACAAGAGTAATACTAAAGGCAAAGCAAACTGCATTCATAAACGTGTGTGTGGTGTGGTGTAGAGCTGTCTTCACATGAAGAAACGAAGCATAACCAGTGAAAACTCAACATTAAGCTCTCAGAGGAAGAACAAAACAGTACTTAGTCTAGTAAACATACACATCAAGTCAACAAAAGGAAAGGTCAAAAGACCAAAATACAGTTACCAACAGTGATTTAAATGTTGTATTAGCAACACATTAGCCTCAGACAGCAAGTACAATAGCTAGCTTGCTTAGCAGTCACAGGAAAACTAAATTCTACCAGGCAGGTGGGAAGAAAAGAATATATAGAAAAACATAGGGAATACTTATAATTCCCATAATTACACAAGTATAGTCTTTTCATGTTTTGCTGCATTTACACAATGTAGGCAGAATGGGAAGAACAAGAAAAACACCTGTTAGTCTGACTTGGGAGCGTTCACACACCATTCCAACGTACCTGTAGACACATGGGATAAATAGTCTATATTAGCGCCTTTTTTGTGTTATGTATTTGTAATAATTTGTTACCAAGTGAAACAAGATACAAACAAAGAATGGGATGTAGTTCCTATAAAATTATCTGAATCACCTGTATTAGTGTTAACATTGAATTTTATTTTGATGTAACTGCCAGCGATTGTGCATTTGCAGCCATTCTGACGACAGTTTGTTGACATTTCTCTAGTTCTTTATGTGTAGTGGGAGATATTACTGGAGTCAGAAATGTAGTCAGATATCTCTGACCTGGAATTAATCAACATTTTTTTAAAGGTGATTATTTTTTTCAGACTTTGGAAAGCTCCTACAGAGCCACAAATGGCATTTTACAACTATTTTCACAGGCTGAGGGTACACCTGGTACATACTGTGCCCTTTGATCTAAAGATAGCCTAACTATAAACTGCAACAAATTTTAGGCCTCACATTCAGTTTAAATTGTGTTTTTTCTTTCAATCAGCCTTTCTCTCTCTGCTCACCGGCCTTATGGACCCACAATACTTATGCCATTTGTTCATGCCCAGTGTCAGTTGGTCACTTTGACACACCCACCCACCTCTCAACCCACATTAAGCCTCCTCATGGCCCTTCTGGCCTCTGAGACTCCCATAAGAAATCATAATCCCCTCCAAGTCTGGCAATTAAGAAAATAAGTCGCTCAGGATTTGCAATAAGATGAGAAGATTAAAAGATGGAAGCACACCTGCTTGTATAAACAGTAAAAGATATTATGGTCTGTCAGGTTAAAGGTCATAGGAAGGAGTTAGATTCATAAGGCTGGTGGGAGGAAAGGGAGAGGGAAGGACAGGTGGATAACACAGTGAAGATGTAAGGATCTATTTCTGACATTGATGTAATTATATTTTGTGGTTTTAGGTCTATGAACTTAATCATAAGGACTGAGGTCATATATGGCTAAGTTATCAGTAACTGTTAGGGTGTACTGTCTTCAGTCATCATACACAGTCATTCAGGAGCAACAGCTATATTTACCACACACATTTCTTTATTTAGACCTGTTTTCTTTTTTGTCCTGCCTTTAAAGCAGAAATATTTTTTAATATAGACTTTCTCATGCAAACCACTTTGTAACTTTGTTTTAAAAGGTGCTATTTAAGTTAGTAAATTTCAACAATATTATTCAATGTGCCAAATTAAAATTTTACTAAATGCACAGTAGAAATAAAATAATGCTGAAACTTATTCTACTGTAGCCGAACAGTAGTTAAATATCCTTAACCTACATCTTATTCTGAAAACTAGCTTTCAGAGACATATAAGCATTGTGCTTGAGGCAGAGCTTTGAGTCACCATGGGTGGTGATGACCCACATATCAACTGTAGGCATTTTTACGAGCAAACGATCAAGGTGGAATGAAATGAGCTGGAACGCATACTGCTTTGCTAGACTGCTTATTTTGGCAAACACTGTTACTATGGCTGCTGGCAAATACAGCTGAAAGTATTGATGCCAATTAAAAGAAATTAAATGACACTACAGTTTGCTGCTGCACAAATGACGATGAATAGTGGCAGCAACTCTGCAGCCATTCAGTCATTCAGAGTATGTGTATACATTTTCTTTAGAAGGATAATAAAGCCAAATTACTTTCAATTATTTTTATAACACATAGCCGAAGTCAATAAACCATAAAGTTAATTTGACAATTTTTCATTTCAAATTTTAATTTGTGTTCTGAATCATCTGAATCAATAATGATCATATTAATGGTGCCAATTCATCCGACAGTTGTTGAGATACTTCAGTCTGGTAGACTGAACAGCTGACAGTCCAACATTGCCATGAAGCTTTGCTGCCACTGTGGCTAAAAATTCAAGACTAAATATAAGTAACATGTTTTCTGTCACAGTATCGAATATTTGATGTTTTTTGTCAATCAGTCAATCAGACAAAGTAAACAAATATGAAAAATAACTTAAGGCTCCTGTAACTTATGATGGGGATTCTTATTTTTGCCATTTTTTATGTTAATAATGTGAACAACTAAAATAAAACAGATTAAAGGACCAGTGTGTAGGATTCAGTGGCATTTAGCGGTGAGGTTGCACATTGCAACAATGATGCCCCTCCCCTTATGCCTCCCTTTCCAAGTGTGTAGGAGAACCTGCGGTGGCCTTCAGGTTACATAAATATGCCAGTATTTGGTTTGTCCATTCTGGGCCACTGTAAAAACATGGTTGTGCAACATGTATCATTTGTAGAAGAGGACCTGCTCCCTATGTAGATATGAAGGGCTCATTCTAAGCTGATGAAACCACAATATTTTTTTGTTTCAAGTGATTACACACTAATGAAAATATAATTATGAAGATGACATTTCATTTCAATAGATCCCCCTGAATCCTACTAACTGGCCCATTAATTAACAATAAAAGTATTGTTGGTTACAGTTACAACCAGAGGATTCTGGTTGTGACACAGCCTCCGGTCTTGAATGGGATGACTTCAGACTTGAGTTGACAAAAACAAAAAAGACTCTTCTGACGTGCTTCTGAATGAATGATTGTAATTTCACAGCGGTGTTAATTTGGGACTTCATGGGGTCTGTAAATAGAGACTGCTTACAGTGAGATGAGGGCTTGAATTAAACATATTGCATAATATAATATTTTCTTAATAGAGAAATCCCAGTTTATCGATGTCTTATGGACCTGTGGTACATTGATTTCTTCTCGCATCATGCAAATCAGTGACCTGGTTCCAACCTTAGCTGCAGCCCTGCAGCATGTGCATCATATGAACACAATCACTGAGTTCTTTGGAGTCTGTGCTTGGGGGGGTAAAGGAGAAGATTAGTTACTGTTTCTACTGTCAGTGGAGTTATTAAAGTTCACCTTTTGACATTTAACAGTAAGTTGACCTGAGCCACTTAAAACCTTCCTGTTTCGCTGGAGACAAAGATGTTAGAAAACATATACACTGTTGCTAATAAAAGGTGGAATAAAACATTTTTTACCTCTTTCCATGAAATGATCCAATGTGATTTATTTCATTTCACCTGGTTAATTGGGACACATAATGTAATCATTGCACCTGGTTAAAAGTGATTACTGATGCATGTAAATAGGAATAAACAGAGGATTGTGTCTGAAAACAAAATTATTCCAACTTTATGGGCAACAGTATATATATTGGGTGCAAACATGCAGTGCCAGGTGAGGTGATCACAAACATTCATACACCAACATAAACACAGATAAATCTATTGCTTGGCCTATTTTGCATTTACTGCAGTTTGAGATTTGTTTGTACAGATATGAGGTGTTGCGAATGTGTATACAGAGACATAATGACGCCCTTGTATGAAACATCACGCAGATGGACATGCACACACACACACACACACACACACACACACACACACACACTCACTCAGGTAAAATGTGTCCATATGGGTGTTTTGTTTAGACGTCAAGGCTGTTTTTTTTTTGATGCAAATCATTTTCTTGGAACAAGATACTTTTGTCAAAACAAGTTACGCAAAATGAGTCTGCTCATTGATCAAGATAAACGGACGCAGAGTGGGAGTTAATCACGACAAATTCCACTGAAAATATTTCTTCCTCTCCACACCAATGCTTGTTTATACCCGCTCTGCTTGGGCAATAAGACCTCCTGCATTACGTCATGGAGCAGCTTCAATAAAATGCCAGAAATCCAAAGAGGAAACAGTTCAAGTGGATTTGATATTTGTTCTGTTATTGTTTCACCCTGGCTCTGAACCTTTCACATTCCTGCAAAAATATACACATTCAGTTATATTTGGGTGTGTAATCGTGCAGTATTGTTTCCATGCTTAGCAACACGTATCCACATTTATGAGTAACTACATTTCTGTCACACACCTACTCTGTGAAATAATCCTTTAGGCCAAGTGCTTGAATACGGGAAAATCTCCCTGTTGTTTTCTACTGTTGTTGCTAGTTTTACACAATGAAGCAATGACCCTGTCTCATACAGGATTATAGCTCAGATTCTGTCCTCTGCAGGAATGTTGTTTTACCTTCACTGTATTTATTTTCCCCAGTTTTCAGGGTAATAATTGGCATTATTCTTTGTGCTGTGAGGGTTTTAATGCTCCAAGGCTCTGAACTTTGAACTCCTTGTTTTTGGCAGCTTGTGATTTTGGTGATTTGGAAAATTTTTAACAAATCCTAATTTTGCCCTCATTAAAAATGGTCCAGAATAAGATTGCGCAGTGAAGTGTATGAAATGTAAAAGCAACATGTGATTTTGAGAAAATCACATTTCATACACTTGAATTTTTAATTTTAAAGAAAATTTTATCTGTGTTTAAAAAAGGGCAGATAAATCAAATAAAAGATCTAAATAAACAAGAAAATGAATACATGTACACATGTTAATATGTAAATAAGTAACAAAGTCATTAAATAAATTTCTTTATAGCTGCTGTCAAAACGGGGTTTATTTGGTGCACTAAAATACAAAATATGTAAAAAAAATTTAGCAAAAGCCATTGGTTTTTGATGAACTAAATAATGCTTGTCATGAAATTTTCATATTTGCACTGATCAGATTGGCTGAGATGGTGGGGCTGTGTCGTTTGCCAGTTTCCAAAGTACATTGCTCTGTACGACTTAAAAGCTGTCTGAAAAAGTGCTTCAGACTAGCTGTCCAGGCCTTCTTTGTGTCTTTATGCTATTAAATGGCTGTTATTATGCAGATATTGATATTAATATTGCATTTTAATGTAATCACTCTTTTCTGTTTTCAGCAGCCTCCGCCTCTCTCCTTTTTTCTTTGTGTCAGTCTAAAATCTAAAATGACTAAATCAAAACGATAAATGGTGTCTTGAATCACTGTTTTCCCTCGTAATGCCAACAGTGCAACAGTGTTATACCGAAACTGTCTTTGTCTCTGAAGGCAAATTGAATAGAGCAGCACAAGCAGGTGTATCAGAAATGATGCACATCTGACGTTTACACACCTGTTGACACATTATTAGTCAGAGTCTTCTCTGTTAGTCTCAACTGCAGTGCCATAAGTTTCAAAGGGAAAGAATGATACTTTGGTGGTCTTACATTCCTCTTTTAGTAATTATGTATCTTATATAATTGTAATATTATATATACTGAGAATGTAAAAAGATGTTGCTGAGCATTCAAATATTTGTGTCTTTGTTGCAACAGTCTTTTCTCAATGTTAAATACAGGCAGACATTCTGTACATTACTGTACATTTTTTGGTTTAAACTTATGTTTAACTCACACATTCTGTTATGTAATCACAGGATATTGTGTAATAAGTGAAGCATGAATCCCCCAAAAGGCCACCGCTGTAGGTATTCATGGGGTAGTGAAAAATGTCAGGATGAACATGCATACCTCAACAGAAAAATACACCCAATGACCTCCAAGAATACACCAGACTTTAACTTTGAGTTTGCTCTGTGAACTGTGTATATTTTGAACTCACAGAGGCTTATGTGGACGAAAAGGAACAGAGCTGCACGTGACGGTAATTTAACTTTATTTAACACTTACTTTTATTAGCAGTCACACACTGAGAAATAAATGGTCCAGGTCAACACAAACTAGCCAATGTGTGTTTCTGTGGAAAAGCAGCCCAATAAACTCGAAAACATGCACGAGGTTCGCATGCATATTTCATTATGTCAGTTTCAGACTGGTCCATTTGCCCTGAACCAACCCCTTGTACCCTTTTCTCTGGGGAAGCCCTTTTTTTAGCAAGTGCTGAGTGATGTTTGGTCAGTCTGTTTGTTGATCGTGCACTCTCGGACCCCACATTGCTTTGCTAAAGGCCAGAGGGCTCCCAGGTTGGGCTGCTGAAAGTGACCACTGACCAGGACCCCAGGCCCCAAAATACAGACGACACAAGGCACATCTTGTTACTGCGGTGGTACACTGAAAGTGGACCCAGCACGTTGCACTGTGACGCGCCACAGCACAGCCTGGTAGTCTTCGCCCTCAGACCAGAGTAAATAAACACAACCAGCTACACAAACACTTTGGCTGGGGCTGGGAAAGCCCACGAACAGCTCGCTACTAAAGAGGGGCGTCTAAGTATAGCGGGCTTGTCGGGGCCGATGTTGCGACATTGTTTTTAGTGTGGGTTGTTTCTAGGTCCATTTAGAGAGGAGTAAGAATTACTGTTTGCCCAATAAAAAACACATCTAATCCTGAAACAATTTGAAGTCCACAGCTGTGTGCCTCTCAAACTCAAATTACATGTACTCTCATTACAGTAATGAATTCACACTGTGCTACTTTTTTGAATACATCCTCAAACTCATAAATAAGTTATTTTCCACAAAAGTACTGTTTCTCCTGCTTGTATGTTTATGTAAATCAAGTCATTATCCTTTTCTTTGACATTTCCACCTCTTATGAAATGCAGCAAGAAAAAAAACAAAAAGACAAATTGTGTATTTTATTACTGTGTGTCAACTCATATATTGAGTTGTTTTCCATCTCCTCTGTCTTATCTGAGGACTGCATGAAATTGTTTTTGTCAGACAGACCTTGTGAGCCGGCACCCGGACATTATGTAACCGTGTAATTCAATGATTAGTCAGTCGTGTCAGGGGAATAATATAGCAAAGCTATTTTCAACCTCACTGTTCATCACCCATGTAATAAACTTTATGAACAAAATACTATGGTTAGTGGTGTTGCCCTTTCTCACACACATACGTAGTTTTTGATGGGCAATAAAACTGCAATAAACAGAAGACAGGCAGTGGGAAAGTGACCTGTTGATCTAAGAGACGAGGGAGAGAGGTCACAGGTTTGATCCCTGGAGTCTCTGATCCTGACAAAGTGTCCTTGAGCAACACACTGAACCTAATATTACCACATCCTCCTTGGCACAGTTTGTATGGCCATTGTCCACACCTGCAAGTCTGTGTTTTGCTATGCAGGTCTTAAGGATGGAGGTGGTTTTTGTGAGTTGTGAAATTTTTTGGCAAATATGTGATTTTAAGCAATAAATTAAAATTTGACTTGACTTGACTGTATGTTGCCTTCAAAACCTGGCCACACTGTAGTTTTTACATTGTGATGTTACTGTTACTTAAGTCAAAAACCTTCCACTGCCGGTTTGAAATGTAACAGAATCCTTTTGCTGAAGTCAAACTGGATCCACAACTCCTCCGGTGAATTTCTAAGACCTCTGCTCCCAGTGTAACGGCAGGACAACGTGCCTGTACACTTTCCTCTGTATCTGGAGGTTAATTTGCATCCCAATTACATGCTCTTTAACACCAAGAGCACCAGGATGCCCTATAAAGTGAATGTGTTTTGGTTGAATCCAGAGCCACACTAAGAACTAATCATTCAGTTTTGACTCTTGGTCCAACTTTACATTACTTTTACTGCTAGCTAGCATGCTACCAGCTAGCACGTAGACAGACCTGAGACAGTAATAACAAGGATCATATCTTTGTTTTCAGAAATTGTGTCACTCAAACGTAGGACAACATCATGAGCCATTTATTTTTCCTTATGACATGTGTTGATCCTGTGACAGACTGTCCTGTAGTCGACCACAAGCCTCTGATGGCCTTTATTGTTGCAATACCCTCTAGTCATCAGTTCATCGCAAATGAGTCACTATCAGGGAATGATGTCAGTGACACAAATTGGATGAAATCAGGTAAGCAAGCAACTTTTGTGTCAAAATGTGATAAGTTGACTGCAGTTTATTGTTGAAAACATCTCCTCTTATCCAAAAGGTTTCTCCTCCTGATAAGAGCTGCGTAACAGGCCACATCCACCTTTTTTTATTTTATTTCAAATGTCTGTTGTTTATGTCCAAAATGTGAAGATTATTCCCCTCAGAGGAGTAACCCCTGCCCTTTAAGGGGCACTCTCAGACTATAACCTCAGCTTTAGTGTGTTAGTGTGTGTGCTGCTATTACCGGACCTTATTATTAAACAGCTACCATTCTTTTAGAATCTGATGGAAAAGCATGGTCACAGCGTAATGTGACCATCTATTAGGGATCTATTCCTCCCCCCTGTTGCCAAGTGCTTGCTCTTTGTGGCAACTTTTGGGTTTCTCCCTATAATAAAGTAAGGCCTTGCCCTTACATTGTAAAGCCAAAATGTGTATTATGATTTGTCACTATACAAATAAAACTGAATTGAATTTCCACTCTTCCAAAGCAGCACTGGGGGTGGACAGATGTCAAACGAAGAAATTCATTTGATGGAAGGTGCAGTAACCTTACAGGTTTGGTCTTTGGAGCAAGTCATTCTATTTATTGGGATGTACTTGGGAAATCAGAGCCATTTCTCAACAACACATTTGCTTCTCAGGAACATATTACAGTTTTGTGTTGTGTACACTGGCCTCTAATGGCAAAAGACATGCAAGAATGAAATATAATAATACAATCCGAATACAGTCCAAATTCTGAAATGCTGTAAATACTAAAACAGGGATAAGAGTGTATTTCTCTTAATCACTGAATGTGTTTGGTTTTGTGCTTTACCCTGAAGGGTCAACATAGTCATGGACCATATGCATGAAGAATTTCCTGCTTCTGGGACGTGACTGGATGCGAACACTGGCCACCAGCCAAATACTGGTATGCTTTACTGGAAAATGTGTCTATACTGGTGGTTGGTTTGGGAGATGACAGGCCTATGCTGAATCAAAGCTTGTTTGATAATGTCTTTCAGCCCCTTCAGGCTGAGTGCGCTGGTGACTACCATGCAGCTGAGAGGTGAAGTTGACTTTCACACAAAAGAATAGAGTTAAGTCTTTTTAAACATGGCAAATACTAAGTGTGTCAAGTCAATGTGTCATGCATAAGGTTTAGACATTAGATTTTAATTTTCAAGAAACAGTAATGTGAGGTGCTTTTCTCTATTTCATATGATTTGGCTTAAAATTATAGCTTAGTTCATTTTCAATTAAAGATTGTTTTTATTATACTTTTTGTTATTTTAATTCTCATCTACCTTCTTCAGCATCCTTATGAGGTTTGTTTTATGATTTATGTGACTTGGTGATAAAATAATTTGTTACTAGTGTTAATGAACTAGGCCACCCATCTGTCTATATACAGTTATATCCAAAAGTTTAACAACCCCTGCCGCAAACAGGCATCGATAAATTAGAATTTCCATTAACTGTTTTTTATAGTGTCTAATATATATAGTACTAAGTCAGTACTTCATAAACACCCCTTTGCCCACTGTTTGGCATGGATGTGGAAATATTCTGCTCTGGGGTTGTGTGGTAACGAGTGGCACAGGAAACATTGCACAAATGGAGGGATGAATGGATTCCACTAAATATCAGTAATTTCTGGATGTAAATGTCAAGAAAGTAAAACTGAAAAGGAAGACTGGTCGCTACAACAGGACAATGGTCCACTATGAACTACTATAAGAAACACAAGCTGTGGTTTTGGAACGGCCTTCACTTGAATATTATTATAAATCTGTGAGTGGATCTAAAAGATGCTGTGTGTGCGAGACAGTCTAAAAATACCTTAGAATTTGAAATGATCTGCAGGATCAGTGGGTGAAAATTCCTGAATCAGGATTATAGCAGGGGATCTAATGTACGCAGTATTATTTCATTATTGTTAATTTCATTGTCACACCTGTATATTCATAAGGAATGCATTCATGACTCTCAGCCTTGTCAGGCAGAATAATCAATGACTCAGGTGATATGAGTCACTGCGCTTTAATTACATGAATGTTTCAGACTTTAATCCCGGATAGAAACTGAATTTAGCAACAGAAGTCAGTTAAAAATATGCTTCTAAAATGGACAGCAGTTTCTGTCCGCAGTTTCTATTCATACGGTTTAAAAGGGCGTTGTTTCTTGTCATGGCTGTGGTGTGAATAACAGTCAATACATTTGTAGCCAATATTTGTTAAACTATATTTATAATTCGCGATCTTCCTCAAATGTATAATTGGCAAATTATTACCGAAATTAACATCTGTCAACAGCTGGTGAACTCTGTTCTGCTTTACCGGGTGGGACGTTAACCGGAAGTGATGTCGATGACGACAACAGCTTTTTTTTTGTTGTTGCTTTAAAAAAAAAAAAAAAAAAAAAAAAATTTAATACCGAAATAGCGTCTAGCTACTGCCATCGGTCAGATCTGTTTTGCTACACAACTAATGAACAATATAGTCTGTATTTCACATGTTAATATTTTAAACTGGAAAGATCTGGAGCTAACCACATAAGTAGGCCTATCTAATAACTAATAAAGTAAATCTCTTTCAAGTTTGACACAATGTTTTCCACTCTGATCTACATTTAATAAGATTTAAAAGTGACACTGACGATAATTGTACCTTTTGTGCTTTGGTTACTGAATATGTTTTTCACTTGTTTTGAAAATACTCTCATGTTTAGGTCTAATATTAGTGCTTTAATTGTCGATCATGTCCCTCCTGATGTACATGTGCTGTTTGGTTTAATTGTTATTTTGGCTAAATTCCTTTGCAAGTGCAAATGTAATAAGGTTATGCCCCGTTTAAAAAAAAAAAACAAAAACTCAACAATACAGGCTTTTATTTATTTCAAATTTAATTTGAGGATAAACCCTTGTGATGCATCATCTCATTTTCAAGGGGGTTCATAGACACAAAAATATAGTAATAGTAACAAGCACATGTATAATAGTAACGATGATAAAGGTGCACAAAATAATCAACATAATAACAACAAATACATACACACAAGTGCTCTCCCACAACCCCAAACCACACGTACTACGTTACGAGCGGCATCAGCACATAACTAACAAGATATTAAATAAAAGAACACTACCAAACAACCTAATATTCTGTAGTAGTAGTGAGACTACCTCCTAAAAAGGAGGGTAAATTTAATCAAAAACAAGAGCAAGTACAATTGACTCAAACAAGTAAAGAAGTTTTGGTGCACCTTACTAAAGATAATGCAATCTAATCTTACTTACAATTTATAGAGAGATATTGCATTATACCGACAGGTGTTTTTTATTTATTTATTTATTTTTTTGCCAACAGGCTAAATAACAGATCTGTATAATGCACTACAGTTCAACAGCATCAGAGACTACATCCTACAGAATGACCACAGTTAAATCGACACATCTCTAAAACTATTCAATAAACACGATATATAAACCTTAATAAAGGTAGGAGTATTATTATTATTATTATTATTATTATTATTATTATTATTATTATTATTATTATTATTATTATTATACTATTTAAAAAATGTTGTCGGTTTTTCAAACAGTGTAGAACGTAAAAGTTTTTGGTTGTTTTTTAATTCATTTATTTATTTAACTAGTTTGACCTCCATACCCAGCATGCACTTCGCTCTTGCCATCTTGTCGGGTGGTAGAGGAGGAGAGTTAGCTGCCTGTTAGCTTGCTGCCGCTGTGGTAAACTGGTTATCTGTCAGCTAGCTGCTAGTAGCAGCTGCCAAAAGTGAGCTGTCCATACGGCTGAGAGGCAAAACTTGACCGACTTTGAGACATTTTCTCTTTCTGCTGCTCGATTATATATTCTTTTTGAAACGCCGATGGATTTGTTTACATCATAATGCAGCACATGCTGGTACCGAGGCAGGGAAAACTAGCTAACATCAGCTAACTTAGCTAGTCGGCGAGATATACACATATATAGCAGAGAGAGAGGAGTGGGCTGAGAGACCGGGCCCGCCTCAGACTAAAGTGCCGGTGGCAGCTGCAGAGCAAGAAGTTTGACAAGGGCCTGTTTGCTACTCCGCTGCCGGGACACAAAAAGGCCGACCGGGTGTTAGAGAGGCCGGAGGAGGAGAGCAGCAGTGTGCTGTTACCGGAGACAGCGGAACGCATCGGGAGTTTCGGAGTATCTGGCCTCGGTTGTGACACTTTTCTCCGACAAGAGAGAGGAAGAGGAACGGTATGGAAATGAACTGTGACGGTACGTGTCTGTGTCATATCCCCCAGCTGTGAATTACTTCGTGAGACATTAGTCCAGCACTTAGTTTTATCTGGGAGCAGACAGGCTTGACGCAGATAGTCAACATGTCGAAAATGCCAGCAAAGAAGAAAAGTTGTTTCCAGATCACTAGTGTAACGCAGGCTCAGGTGGCGGCCAGCAGCATCACCGACGACACCGAGAGCCTGGACGATCCGGACGAGTCCCGCACAGAGGACGTGTCGTCGGAAATATTTGACGTTTCTCGGGCCGATCTGGGGGTGTGTGACAGGAGTTCATCCGAGGAAACCTTGAACAATGTTGGGGAGACGCAGGAGGGCCAGCCGCCCACCACGGGTCCTGTCAACGGGGGACTCTCTTATAAAAGTTTAGGCACTGGTCGTGTCACCCCACATAATTTAGGAGGAAGTGTGCCTGTGCCAGCTACAGCTCAACCCTTTGTTCCAAGCTCAGCCACCCATCCCTTGACAGTCATCAATACGGCCCCTGCTGCCACCATCTCTACCAGTGTGGCTCCCACAGCTCCTGTTAATAGCTGTAGTTCCCGTTTCAGGGTCATTAAACTTGACCATGGTACCGGAGAGCCCTTCAGACGGGGCAGGTGGACATGCACTGACTTCTATGAGAGAGATTCAGATTCAAATGTTAATCGGACTGTGGATAGCATAAGACCATCTGTAACCCTTGATCACAGTATAGACAGGGACAGTGGGCTAGGGGCCACCAGTAACTCTGTAGTCACTAGTAGTGCTTTTTCCGCACATGCTTCAGAGAACACCGCTGATAGTGGCTACTCTGCCGGGCACACCGCCCATGCCCACCCTTCAGAGCTTCAGCAGCAAGGCTACAGCTTGGCTCCTCAGATAGGGAGTGGAGCAAGTGCCTTCCAGCCCACAGGGTACACAACTACAGCGTCACAGCAACCACAACAGGCTCAGGTCAATATGCAGCCTGTTGCTCCCCAAACCTTCCTCTCCAACAGCCTCAATGGTGTGCACCCAGGTGCCATGCAGAAGTCCCCCATTATGCCTCCTGCCACGCAGCCCCAGCAGTTTGCCTATTCTACTCATCCCACTGGCCTCTCAGCTGGCCAGCCGGACTATCGTCAGCAGCACTTTGGCTCAAGCACTCAGAACCTTCCCATGACAACCCTCCCTGTGGTGCCAAGCAGCCAGGTACCCCCGCCACTAATCACCCCCGCTGGTCCAGGAGTCCAGGGGCTGGGCGGAGAGGCAGCCTCAGCCCAGGGCCTCCTGCTACAAGTGAGCAATGCACAAGCCATTGCCTCCATCCATCCAACAAGTGGCCAACAGCAGCCTGTCAGCCAGACTCAGCCTTCAGGAGGGATAGGCATTGCCTCCGCACCTTCCGTCACCAACACAACCTCCCACAGCGGTGTTCAGAACGTGCCTGCCACAGTGCCCAGTACCACCAACACCCCTCCGGGTGTGCCAAGTCAGGCGCCTGGCACAGGAGGACTTGTCCACCCCCAGGGAGCCCATGGAGGAGCCACAACAGGCTTCAGTAACCAGGCAGAGGATGGTATCCAGAAGTCTGATGCCCTGCCTCAGCCCAGTGCTGGTGTGGTGCCAGGGAAAGATGGTGTAAAGCCTTTCATCAGTGATGGCCTCAACCTGCCCACTCCTGCTGTCAACAATCTATTTGGCATCCATATTACCATGGATGTGGATGAGGACAGGTAAGAGGGTATAATACTGAAAGGCTTATGTGAAATGAGTCCACTGCCCTTAAATATTGCTTACTGCTATGTGTGTTTAGCTGCGGGCAATCAGCAATGCAATATTATGATTACAGTGGATATCAGTTTGCCGGAATCTATGAAGAAAAAAAGCTAAGGTATATACCTGGTGTAGAACTGATAGATTGTCGGAGTTAGTATGTGTGTATCTGGAACTCTTCCCGCATATTAAACATTCTTGTGGCATTCTACAGCAGTGTGGTCATACTCTACACTGTGGAGAACGCCTCTCCCTTCACCAGTACCAAAATTGATCGCGCTCTAACTCGAAGGGTTTGCTTGTACTTAAAGAACAATAAAACAAAACACACATTTTTCTCAGTTCTATTTGTAACTGTAAAGTTGTAGATTTGGAGGAAGGAGGGATTAGAGGGGTAGTGAGCCAATGAAAACTGGCACAGACAGAAGGAATTTTCTGTCTTTGTCATTAATAGGCAACCCACAAAATGCTGGATGGTAACTTGCTTCTTTAGACATCCACAGCCCCCTCCCTCAAGCCTCCATTTAACCATTCAGACTTTTTGTTTGGTTTAGGGGGCGTTAACAAGCACTTGGATAAGTTACAACACACGCAGTAGCTGTGTTTTGTAGTTGAGAAGGGAATAACTCCCAAAACGTAGGCGGCTGGTTTTTATTCTCCTGTCTGTCTAGGAGAGATGGTTAGCATACTTGCCCTGGGCAGTGATCCCAGCCTCCCAACTTTAAATCTTGTAAATACTGGCTCTTCATGTTCCTACAGTACTCTCACAGTACTCCTCTAATGTACACACTGTAGCTATTTTGGGGGTCTGTCTGATAGCCCTCACACAGCTTGAGCTGTAGTGTTGCCACTCTTTGCCATTCCACGCAAGCAGAGGAGAGCTTGAGAGATGATGTCTGAGCCAAGAATGACCTAGTGTAGAGTCCACACACACACACACACACACACACACACACACACACACACACACACACACACACACACACACACACGCGCGCGCGCGCATAGTCTGTCCTGTATTTATGTAGGCCTCAGGGTTTATCTGTATGCTCTGTTCTGTTCTTCAGTGCTTATTATGAATGGTACGGCCAGAGGAGGAGGTGTGTGTGTGTTTTTAGGAGGTTGTGGCTTGATTTTTTTCATCCACAGTCCAGATATTCCTGAAGCTAATCATTGTTTACCAAGAGACTTAATCATAGCAGCATCACCCATGGGTTGATAATGTGCAGAGCGCAGAAACTGTGTGTGTTGTCCCTGATTTCATGAGAAGAACAGCTTGTGACCGCTTCCTCGTCATTTGTGTGTGTGTGTGTGTGTGTGTGTGTGTTTGTGAGAGAGAGAGACAGAGAGAAAAGAGGGGTGACATCAGTGGCTGGCTGAGTAGCTATGGTGATGTTGGCAGCAGGACAGGACAGAACATGTCAGGGAGGTGGAGGGGACAGACAGACGGCACACAGACACACCTGTGGCAATGATAGCAGGCACGTAAACCTCTGTCTGTGGTAGCGATGACTTGGACAGACTGAATCAGCAGGATGATGGCTGCTTACTGCTCTAGCTGTCAGACTCAAGTCCTCGTCAGGCGTGTCCATGTTGACACATCTTCTTAACTAAGTGTTGACTTGTTGCTGACCTGTTAGGGGTTTAAGCTCCTTTTGTTCTTTTCTCACATTTCCTCATGTTCCCATGAGACTGTAGATTGACTTTACTTAAAATTGCCCACTTGTCATAATTTGAAAAAAAAAATTAAAATGGGGTCTCACTTAACCACATAGGGCTCCTATGATAAAATGTTGAGTAAATAAAATCACATCTGACTGAACTGAACTGAAGTCCAGACAAACCACAATTTATTGGGACAGAGCTGAAGCATATTCAACACAACCATTAGGGGTCACTGCTTCTTCTAATCCTGTGGATTAGGATAATATATTACGCACAATTTCAGTTAATCTCCGGATTGTTATGGGATATGATATAATAACCATCTAAAGGCTTGTAATACACCTGCTTTTAGACAATAAGTATCAAATGCTGCAGACTTCTCTAGATAGGCAGTTTGGAAGTTTAATGTAATTTCAGCAATAGTGGCAATTTAAAAACTTTTTATCCATGACGCTTTGACTCGGGCATATAACACTATCACAGTCATACAAACAAAGTGTTGACCTTTTGTTCAGTTTTCACATACTTTTTGATAGTTATTTAGATTATAATTCAAAACGCACGATGAAAGATTTCATGTAGAATGTGACTGTTTTCACTAAAGATGTTTTTCTTATGTCCAATATGCACCACACCTGTTACATTTTATACCAGAGAATATGTAACAAATCTCAGCGCAAATGATTCACATTTTTTCAATCCTAGTGGACCACATGCAATACAACAAATACCGACTTAAATCCCCTTTGTGGCTGCTAGCACATGTATTCCTGTCGCTACTGTTGCTTTTCACAAATCGTTCTACATGGACCCTGCTTGCTTCATTTGTGCACATATATGCACACACGTTGAATTTTGGTTAACCTCAAAACTTGTGCAGTTTGCTGAGTGAGGCCCAAAGGCAAGTTGGCATTCAGAGGCATAATTTTAACTACAATCAGATGTAATTAAAATACCTTGTTAACTCATAACTCTCTTGTTAATCTCAGGGAGGACCAAAAAAGACATATTTCAAGGAACACACCCCAGTATAACGGGACACAGATTTCCAAACTTTCTCCTCTTGTCAGAGGTGCATTGTTCTGTGCACGAGATCAGCCTTGTAGAGGAATCTGTTCCAAGTTTCATTGTTTGGTTCTGTTTTGAATTAGAGTGCATCACAAAAGTGGAACAAAGCATTGTGGGGGTGGAGTTGTGAGATGAGAATGATTTCCCCTCAGCTTGGGATGGTTAGCGTCCCCACTCAGTAGGTTGCATCTCTGCCAAATAAAGTGATGAAGCTGCCCCTGGGACAAATTGGTTTCCTTCAGTAAGAGCACTTGGCCTTTAACTCAGTTACTCCTCCCAGGACAGACCACAAGACTCTTGTACTGTACTCTCTCAATTAGGAATGTTAATTATTAATCCATAATTGATTACATTTTTCTCCAGCAGAAAAACGATGGTAGCTTAAGTTCATAGAAGATGCAGTCTGAAGTAAGTTCTGTTACACAATTTACAGTTTATTATTTCATTTTAAAAACAAGGGAGCACAATAACTCCTTGAAATCAAATGGATTATTCTGATTGATAATGTGAATAGAGCTTAGGTATCTGTGTTCATCCCAAATACCTAAGCTTTTTGCAGGAAAGATTTAGGTCATGGGTCACAGGAGGGATATGTTATGTATTCATCTGTGTATATTGAGTCATGCTGCTCTTTTGATATCAGCACAAGTCACTCGAAGCTCCATTCACAAGTCCAGTCATGAGGTCTGGCAAAGGTGCACTTCAGAAGTAAAAGCCCTTTTGTCATAAATTGTGATAATGGTGGTAAGATTCCCCTTTTTGCTACCATACCATATACCTTTTACTGACACATTCTTGCTTTCATTTGGCTCTTCCTCTGCTGGTTTCTCCGACACACTCCTCTAAACTTTGCAAAACAGCCTGACACTGTTGGTTGTTATTTTTCTTGTGGCAGTCTCAGTGGCTCAGTCTTACTGAAAAACTGTTTGACATTTTTCCAGGGCTAAATATGTTGGTTCTTCCCAGAAGAAGCCTGCAAAATGTCATTTGGTGACAGATTAATTACAGTTTTTGTGTACTTTTGACATGGTCTGTTGTGTTGGTGTTGTAGCAGGTGACTGGCAAGTGTGAAATACAAGTGGCTGAGTGAAGGTTATTGCCAGTCAGTATGGGGATTTGAACCTGGCGCAATCTAGTTGCAAGCATGGTTTTTGTAAACTTTAGTTTGTTTCCTCCAGATTAAAAGACTGCCACTCATATCAGCAAACAAGCCGATGAACTTGGCCCAACAAAAGAAAAGTAAACCAGCTGCCAAACCTCCTCAACTTGTCTGATAGCCGACATGATGTCACTGAGCAATTTGTGGAAACTCAGATACACACAAGATTAATTTCTCCTCATACACACTAAATGTCACATAAGGTTATAATCTGATTGGAAGCTTTATGAAAGGTTATCTGCAAAGTGTGTATGAGTTCAACTTGATGGAAAATGTGAGTCGTCCACCTTCAGCTGTGGTGAGTGCAGCCTGTATGGCAGTCGGGAAATCTCTTCAATCAATGCTGGTTATAATGTGGGAAAATGTATATCTTTGCTGCTGCTACCGCCGGCAGTCTTTAAAGCAGCTGCCAGCTAATGTATGTTAACACAGGATTGATTTGGGACTTTAGTAGGAGCTAAGCAGGTATCTTAATGATTAGCTCTTAATGGTTCTCAGCTGACTATGTTGTGAAAATATTGTTATACCTGTCACTCGGTCAAAAGTGGATGGCTCTGAGGTATAAAGATTAATCTTTATGTGTATTTTGCTCTAAGTAAAACTCCTTTTCTGCAGCAAATATCTGCATTCTGAGTAGAGCAGCAAGATGCATTGACATTACATTGACAATGTAATTAGAGACTTAAGTGATTAATATAGAGCCATTTGTTATTGTCTTCATTATCCAGCCTTAAATTCAAGATGAATGTAGACAGTGTATTATGTTAAATTCATTTAAGGGTTAATTGTTATTTATACTTTCTCCTCATCTTCTTATTTTGTTTTTTTTTGCTGGCTCTCTTATCTATTTTCCTCAGAGGTAAGCAGAATGTCAAAACTTTTGTTGAAAAGTAAAATCTTTTAAGTTAATAACACATTTTATACAGTGTATAAGTGGTTACGACCTGCTCAGGGTGTATGTATATGTACCATTTTCTCACCCCCATGGTTGCTCATGGCATTGAAAATTACAGCGTATTGTCAAAGGTCTTTGTTGTTAACTGGTACTTTTCAACAGCCACCAACACATGGCATTGTTTGGATAGAAATATATTAGGTTTTTAATAAGCTCTCCATAGAGGTTAGGAGAGAATTAACTTCTTCCCAGTTGTTCCACAGATCTACATGGGGACACTGAAAGCCTAAATGCGAGCATGTTCAGTACTTGTACGGTGGCACCTCCCTCCATTTTACCTCTTGGCAGTTTGACAGTTTAACACAAAGGGGGAGTGAGTGAGGACAGGGTGGGATGAAGAGTCAGGTTTGGGATGGGGCGTGTGTGTGTGTTCGGGGTTGTAGTTTGGTTGCCACGGTGCCTGGAAACAAGGCCGCAGCTTATTTTCCACAGATAGCTGACCTGCCTGAACTTCCAGGGGACACATTCCAGGAGCCCTGAATGGCAGTGGTTGTCGGACGCCCCGGGCTGCAGCCTGAGCGGATGGGTCTGCCCTCGCTCTGTTTTTGGGATGGGTGACTGGCCTGCCTCCTGTCTCCCTCTAATGTGGCTGCTCTGTCACTTTTTTTTTTTTTTTTTTTGGCTCTATCCCTAACTGACCTGTTAACAAACTCTCTGTCTCTGCTTCCAAAGGGGGCTGTACCTTTCACCAGAAGCCTCATTTCATACTTTTTTACTTTTAAATTAGTGTGGAAGTCTTGGTGTTGAGCAATCATCAACAATTTTAACAAGCATAGTAACTGGCAATAGTTGCCTTTTAATGATGTCTCCTTGAACTTCTGTCATAGTGCTCATTAAGGATTTCATCTAATTTGGTCCTGCTTCCAAAGATAATAATCCTTTTGTGAAGCAGAGCAAACAATTCTCTCATTTTGCCATGGTACAGTGAATTGTGTTTGATTTTAAAACATGTAAAGTTTGTTATATTTTTTTCTAAAATGTAAGATCTAAAGGGGCCAGTGGTGTGAGGCAAAGTGGTTGAACAAGTTAGCATAGCAGGACCCACCCTGTTATCTCAGCAAGATGTGGTCAGGGGATCACTTCCAATTAGAGTGGACCTGCCAAAGCAAGTAAACAACCACGCTGCTGGCGGCGTACCATAACTAACTCAGTTTGTGCTGGAAGCAAGGCCATTGAATCAGCCGCAGAGTGTGTTGCAGGCTGTTCTAGGAATGAGGACAGTGTGTGCAAACTGTTTGTGTTTGTTGTCTTTTTCAGAATGGTCTCAGAAAAGAACAGGTTAGACCCCTCTTTCGAATGGTTTCAGTATGTTAAGTATGCATCCTAACCAAGGAGAACACCTGTTGACAAGTCCTTGTTACCTCTCTGTATTTCCTATGTGGAGAACAGGGCCATGTTGGGCTGAGGGATTGTGTAATAATCCAGTGTATGTGTCGTAACTTCTGGGATGGATGTTGACAATTTGTCAGTGATCGATCAACTTTTGAGAACATATTAACCATAAATATGCAAAGTTAGAGTGTCCGTATTGTACACACTTGCTCCATTAATTGCACAAAACATGGTTGCTCGGTCAACTATGTTTTGTAATTTGAAAAAAAATCTTCAATTACCCAGAATTCACAGAAAGTCAAGAACTAGACAGCTTTGTGCAGTAGGTGAAATACAGACATCTGTCTGTTAGTTTGATATAAGCCATAGTCAAAGTCTGCCTTAGTTATACCAACCTGTGTAGAGCTGCAACGATAAGTAGATAAATCACTTAGTGGACTTGCAGAAAATTCTTATCACTATTAACTATTTATATAATTAATTAATTGTTTAAGTAATCTTTCAAGCAAATATGCAAAATGTTTCCTTGTTCCAGCTTCTCAAGTGTAAGAATTTGCTACTGTTCGCTGTTTCACGTGAGTATCTTTGGGTTTTGGATTGTTGGCCAGAAAAAAAAAAAACACAAGCAATCAAGAAAGATGCCATCTTGGTGTCGAGGATCTTCCAATGGGCGTAATGAATTATTATCTGACATTTTGTAGATAAAACATTCTGCAAATGAATCCATAATGAAAATAATCGTTAGCTGCAGACTGAGTGTGCAACAAGAATAACAGCAATGCAAGTTGTTTACGTACTACAAAACAGCACATTACTTACATCTTATTACTTGATGAAGTTCACCTAAACTCAGCACCTGTAGCCAGCAGCTCTTCATCTTACCAGCTCACTGTGCAGCTTTTTGTGACATTGACATATGGTTACTGCTGTTTCTGCTGACCTAAAACTGCAGAATAGTACACACCATGGTGGGTGATCTGTTCAAGGACTCGGGGCAATTTTACATCTTGTATGTATTTCAGCAATGGGAAGTGAAAAGCCATTCACCCACTGGACAACTTTGGTGCCTCGGAGTTTCCTCAGAGGTCATCTCATGCGTTTCCGATTTTGTTGTGTTTCACCCTGTTGGTTTACAGTAAAGTTAGATATGCATAGACAAAACTGGGAAGTGAAAGAGAGAAAAGTTTAGAGTCTATAAATGGGACCATTTCTTTGCAAGTGTCAGATGGTACAATTTCCAGACAGCTACCATGCACAACTAGCCACATACCAGAGTTTCTTGTTCCTGTTGTCTCCCTGATTTGTTCTAATGATAATGCATTAATGATAAGCAGTAACAAATTTCAAAGTGCAGGGGTGAAAAAAAAAAAGAAGATATTTCAGAGCAAGTAAAGCACGATTGGAAAAGGGGAGAAGAAAGAAAATGCAAATCAGTTGGGGTTAATGCAGTGGTTAGGTGATTCAGCAGTTCTAGGACAATGACTTTCTGTTGAGGAGAGCTTTTAAAGTCGACCACAGATCATCTTTAGGCATGGAGTCGAAGATTTGACTGGATGTCTGTGGGATATAAATGTCTTCAGCTCTAAAAAAGCTAACTAGTTGCTGTAGAAAATGTGAAGCTATGTATTGCAGTCATTCATTCTCCCAGAGTGGGAAGCAAGGGCTGAACAACGAGGTTTCAGTGCTTAGGGCCTCCCAGAGCCCAAGATGTCTGAATAGTGAGTAATGAGGATGTGTGGAAAACATGGCAGGCAGCTGCATTTGAGTCATCCATCCTCTCTCTGTGTGCTCGCCTGCTTTCAATGGGTGTCGTCGACTGATCTGGTTCACTGGTGCCTGTGACTGTGTGTGTGTGTGTCTGTCTGTGTGTGTGTGTCTGTCTGTCTGTGTGTGTGACAGTATAGGATTGGCTGAGAGAGTTGAAGGAGAGATTTTAGAGGGTGCTCATGTTTGGCCTTTTCTCTGCGTCTCCAGGGTCAGGAAGCTTTTTTTTTTTTTTTTTAATCTCCTTTTCAATAGCCAATCACTGCCTGTGTTATTTTCCTCCAGACCCTTCAAGTCTTCTTCTGAAAGGGGTGAAAGTCTGTCTGTGGAAACAAGAGTCCACACACAGTGAAACAAATCACTGCTAAGACAAAATGCTAATTTGAAGCTGATTTGGCCTGGCCTGTTTTGGCAGAGAGAATATTAAAGTTTAAGATTCCTCAATCACGACTAAAGAATAGTCCTTGAATTTGGTTTTTAAAGTTTTGAATTTATGGATGCCACATTTGTCGGTTGAAGACCTTTCTCAACTGATGAGCCAAGTGTATTGGATTGAGCCTAAGTGATATGTTTTTGAGGCTCATATTAATGTTTTATATTTGCTATATGGTAACAAAATACCTACAAATATTAATTTTTAACATAAACACATAACGTAAGTAAACATATTTGACAAGGATGCAAAATTTTGTACCAATCAGGACATTTTATGGTTGAAAATAAACTTGTCAGTCATGAATTTAAAATTCTCTCTTCACACGATATGTAACCTTGTCCCCCGAGGCAACAGGTCATTGCCCTGGTTTTTGCTTGTAAAGCTAAAAGATTTTGTATACTAGCATCTTGACAAAATATTCAAGCATTTCATGTGACAGCCAATGCCTGATGGAGCAGAAAATAGTCAACATATTGGTCTATGAAGTAAAATGGGCAACTGGTGATAATTTTCATTGTTGATTCATCTTAAGTATTTTCTTGGCGAATAGATTATCTATTAGTTTGTTTACTCGTTAATATTACAAATTTCTATCGCAGCCTCCTAAAACCCAAGGTGATGTCTTCAGATGACCATAGGGCGATTAAACGATGACGATGAAGACCTATGTTCTTATAGTTATACCCCCACTAAATGAATCAGTCTTGTCAAGTTGTGTAGGTTCAGCAGTGGATTCACTCTTGAGTGTTTTTTTCAAGTGAACATGTGCACAAACTGCTCTGAAGGCCAACTAAGGTCATATCTGTTCTGCAAGCTGAATCTAACATCCATGCACGCAATGCAATTGTTTCAGGGTACAATCTTTTTTTCTGTCTTCAGCTGAGAAAGGCGAAGGTTTTGTAAGAACCTCAGTTTCCTGCTTTGCTTTGATGTCCGCTTTCATATTCTGTCAAACGCTTCCTCTGTTGTCTTCTTCCTCTCCTTTTTCTCAAGTCAACTTCGTCTCGTGTCACCTCTCGTAAGCATTGAACCACTTTCTGCCCCCCCACCTCACCTCCTCCAGTGTCTTACAATGAGCAGGCTTCTGCAAGGAAACGGACGTGAGTCATTGTGACTGGGTAGACTGATAACGGTTTATTCACTCATTTGAAGCGACAGTGTTGAACAGATGGTACCTTGGTTTATCGCTGAATCAGAGTGGTTTTTTCATAGATGCCTAAACTTGTCCTATTTTTTTCTCCCAGTGAGACCATCCAGATGATAGCGTTTATCTCCTCGCTACCAACACAAAACTTCCTGTAATTATGTGATTATGTTTAGGTGTGCGTGTGTGTGTGTGTGTGTGTGTGTGTGTGTCAATGTGCCCCTTATGAAGTAATTATTTTCATAACACTTTGTTGAAATTATTGTGTCATGCTGTAGTGAATCAGACTCTTTTCACTTGATTTCATCATTAAAAAATGCTGATGCGTATAAAAACCCAAACTCTCACTGTGATAATCACATGCCTCCTATCATCTTTGTTGCTGTACCGTTGTTTGTCTTTTTTTAGTCTCAAAGCATTTGAGAAGTATTTAACCAACACAACCCCTGTTGAACCTCCTGGTCAGCAGCATGGTGAGATGTGATAACTGGTTCATGCTGAACTTTCACACTATCATGCCTCTGTATTCTTCATCTGAGTCAGCCTCTAAGTTTAACATGTTACAACATTTCACCCTCCTTCTCATCTACCTTAGAGCTGTGAAACATGAACATGGGTTAAAAGTAACAACACATGTTCAGTGGAGTACTGCACTTAAAGGTCTAGCAATCATCATTTGATTTATACATTTAGTACTGCTGCTTTTTTCTTGTGCTGCTGTGCAATGCTCTGTCTGTCTGCCACTTTGCCACCATCAGAATGAGGTCAGCCAAAAAAACTCCATACCAAACAACGGAAAATATGCTGCTGCCACTTCCTGTGCTGTCAGTGAGTTAACCTCAGCTGACGGACAGCAGCTGAAATCAGGAAGGGCAGTGCATTGGCATTTTAAAACTGAACTAGGATTGCAACAAATACATTTGACAGTGTGACAGTGTCCCTGAAAAGTTCGTTTCATGGGTGTTAGGTCACCAGAGACACTAAAACATAGGTCTGGTGTTATATTTGTTTGGATAGCTCTCGACAGTCAGCATCAGGGGATCTGCTCAGAAACTCCACAGAATAACTTTAGTACAGTTTTGAGGTGCTGGAACTTTCCATAGTCCGCTTGTGTGAATCACAGATAAACCTACAAGTAGATACAGGACACTTCTTGACCTCACGTTTGTACTGAAAGCTGATGTTTGTTGCTGTGACTTAAAATGTTGCAGTTTAACAGAGCTACAGCACTAGTACCTTGACCAAAGTTAGCAAACTTTGGTTTCGTTTTGCCAAGTCGCAGCGGTGACCTATTGCAAGTGTTATGTCACAAGGTACAATTCATTTATTTTCCTTTTTTCTTTTTCATTTGCCAAAGGTGTCACAGGGTTCTAAGGCCTAGATCATTGATATAAGAAAAACATTTACAGTAGAATCATATCTATTTTACAGACACTATTAAGGATTATATCTAGAAAGGTATACAATACCTTACAATGCGAACTATGATAGCTTTGTACTACATTTAGTATCAGCCTCTCTCAGCATGATTCCTTTTATTCTATACAAAGACCTGTAACAGGAACCTTAGCATTATGCTCTCTGTACTAGAGAAACCTTTAGATTGAGGAAAGTTTACCTTAGGGCAGCCAATGTAATGCCCACAAGACACACCCACTGTACGGTATGTAAAAGGAGTCGGTTGTGATTTGTCACAGGAATCTGCTAGTGCTTCGTCTGCATGGAGATATGAATGCCCAGGCGACCAGCAATACAACAGCTGAGGGGACTTTGCATCAAAGCCAGAGTATGGTACCGAACAGTTGCAATAACACTTGAATGGTTAGACGGGAAAACTCCTTATGGGACCATGCATAATAAATTGAAGGAGTGCATGGTAATGTTAGGTAGTTTGGATAAAAAGTATAAAAGGAGAACACCTGCACTGCCAAAAGTTACTAAGAAACCTGCCTATACTCCCAGTCAGGCCAGTCATAAAATAAAAAATAATAAAAAACATATGTCATGTACTGTAACTTGTTTAGTGTTTACCAAATGGCTGTTTACTCTGTTACAGTTGCAGGTCAACAAAATTAGTTTATTCAAAAGTTCAACTAAAAATAAATAAAACAGTGTTTTTCATCTGAAGCTTTGGCTATGCGCCCAGACCATAAGTAAACTATTAAGACTTAAAAACATTATTATTAACGACATTCAGAACATTTTGTGACCAGCTTTTTTTCTTCATCAAGAATTGTCATGACCGGTTGTCATGCTTCCTGTCCCACTGTATACATCCTTTGTACTTCTTTTCAGATCTGTGCTCCTCAGTTGCCTGGCCCTACCGCTTGTCCTCAGACAAAGTCACTGGAGAGTGACAGGCCAGTGTTGTTACAGAGCAGCCGACAAGCTGAGACAGAAACAGACCTGAAGACCAATATGGCAGAGTTCACTGGGCCAGTGTCACGCTTCAGGAACCAATTCTACACTTTATTTAACTGACTGAGTCAATGAACTTGAGCCCTGCTAAGTGAAATTGAGCAGATAGGGTGGCTTTGTAGCTCCAGGCTGATACGATGTGCTTCCTCCTAGCTGAATGAGCCAACCCAGATCCTGAATTATACTGACTCATCTGTACTCATGGTAACAATTATGTGTAACCTGAGCAGAAATTAGCACCCTCTGCTTACCAGAATGCTCATATCAGTGTGACATATTTTCACTCATCTTTCACTGACTTTACATATTTGCCAGTTTTTCGCTGATGTGTTGCAGTTTGCATTTAACATCACTAATGCTCGAGTTGTGATCTTACCTACTGAGGTTTTTCTAAACTTGAGTCACAAATACCCCAGACCTTATTCTCATTCCTATTGGCTGTTTCCTCCCATAGGAGAGTGGGTGGGGTTGTGTTGTCAGCGTCAGTTAGCTGCACAGCTGGGACTAGCCTGACCCTGGTGTGGCTTCAGGCTTGGCCCCATGCAGAGGGTCACATCCCTGTTTGCCATGGAGCCTTTTCCTCTCTCTCCCACGGCATCTCCTAATCACTGCATTATGAGAGGAACTCCTCTGGTCACATCACATCCCACCCCACCATCCAGTTTATTCAGCCTCCCTCTGTGTCAGGCCTCAGCCAAAAAACAGTCTTGTGCTATATGAACAGGGCGAGAGTTTTGTATGCATGACATGGAACTAAATCTGTGTATGGATAAAGGCTGCTCAGTTCTGTGTGCATGCATAAATATCAAAGGGACAGCTTCAGGAAAACAACCTGCAGTTCAAAACCCAGTGTCAGAATGGTCCTTATGTTTGTTGACTGTATGGACTGAGGCTGTCTTGTTTTTTATTTTGCAGGAAGGGAATTCAATTTTTGTGCTTTCTATTGAAAGCAGCAGCTTTCCTCAAGTGACCTGAGGGAGTATGTGTTCATTCAGGCCCATGCAGCAGCCTTTTCTGAGGCAGCTTAAGGATGGGGTTTACAGACAGAATCCCACTTGAGACTATTCTTCATCCTGTGTATGTTGTGCCATGATTCTTAACCTGTCAGAGCACAGGAATTTTTATGGGCATACTTGTTTTTTTATAAGTTCCTGTGCCACAGCGGGGAGTTGGAACACCATCAAACCATTATGGTTATGTAATTGTAATTATATCACATACAGTATTTGATTGACCTTTTTTTGTTCAAAGAAGACTCTCATCACTCATCAAAGCATGTAAGATCCTAAAACTTGGATACTGCAAATACAGATGAGTGACAAATTAAAGGAAAACTTCAATATAAAGTGTCTTGGGCCAGCACAGTCCTCCAGAACAGCTTCTTTGGCAAAAACTTTGCAAGTCTTAGACTCTACTGCAGGGTTGAACACCATTATTCTAAAAGGTATTTACTCAATTGGTGTTTAGTGAGGAATACTGACTAACACGCTGGTCTAAAATCTCCCATAGGTGTTCAGCTGATTTGAGATCTGGGGACAAGCATAGGATTTACATCGTGGTCACACTCAAACTGTTTATCAACCCTCATGCTCTGTTTGAAAGCATCTGCATTCGTTATGTTTCTCCACTCATTAAGACAGGCTTTTCCTTTAACTTGTAACTCGTCTGCAGTTCTGCCTGTTTGAGTTGACAGATCCGTCATGTGAGATACAGAGCTTCTTTATTGACAGAAGTGCTGGCTGCTAAATCCCTTGTCAAGCACACATCATGAGACCAGGGAACAGTCTCTCTCATCTGACAGTATTGTGTGACTTTGCTTCAAGAATCTTGCCCAACCCATTTTTTTTGTAGGAACTCATAATGTCTTTAACCGCAAAGACATGTTTTTCAAATGAAGTAAAAACTACACTCCATAAAAGTACAGAATTAAGTATATCCTGGACACATAGTGGTATTTAATAATGCAAATACTGGGTTTATTAATTAAATTATAATAAAATTAAAATCACTGACCAGAACAGGTAATGTTAAAACCTAGAGAAATAAATCCAGCCTGAATGGGGCTTCTTACATCCATTTTACTGGCCTGTGTTTGCTTAAAATGATAGCCTAGTTCTGTAAACAGGCTGCAAGAGTATCATAATGTTTTGTTCCTGCATATGCTGTACTGTAATTTTTGGGACATCTTTATGAAAACCTGACAGAATTTCAGCTCCAAAGCAATTTTTAAAGTCATCCATTATGAGGATTCTACATGGTCAGTGAGGTAAATAGACCCCAGGGAAGCTATTGTACTTTGGTGGAAGGGCTCAGAAATGACCTCAAATACTCACTTAACATCCCATGGATTTTGATGCTCTTTCAGGAGTCACGCAAACAGTGGACAAGCAGCGGCCTGAGCTGGAGGCACTGCAGGCCTTCTCTCAACAGCTAATGCAAGAAAAAACTGCAAATTCTAGTTCTGAGTGATAGAAACTCACCTTAAGGTTAAGTGTAGTCATGTGTGCATCAGTCAACTTGTAAGATAAGTGCCTTATTAATTAAATCTATGAAAGAAGCACAAGTCTTCCCATCATGTCTTCTAGTATATTTCACTTGGGGCTGTAGTTCAACCAGATAAGAAGCTATGTTTATGAACTTGCATACCTGCCTAACAACATTCTGTCAAATTTATTAAGGTTGCAACGTGACAGGGCGTAAGCTGTGCTTTGTAAAGACAAGGTCCTGATTTATATTTGATTATGCCAACTAGAAGTTGGAAAATGAAAAATAACCAAAAGCCTAAGGTGATCTCTTCAGATATCTTGTTTTGTCCGACAAACAGTCCCCAATCATGTAGGACAAGGAAAGCATCAAATCCTTACAGTGGAAAAGTGGATTAGACTTTATGACTACATTGTTCATCATATTCATTTATTGGGTCCGATTAAGCTGCGGTTTTCAGTTGCCCATTGGACTGATGCACTTCAGTTTTATTCAGTGCAGCTGCCTACAACAGCTGCAACATGGCTCACCTTAACTCATGCTGTACATCTATGACTCCCAAAGCATCTCTTCACACTTCAGCTCTTTAGTTTTTTATATACCCTTTTAAGCATGAGTGTATTGGGCTGTAGGCTCTGTCAAGTGATTCTTTGTGTACGGCAGTGCTTTGACTGAAGTATACACACTAATGAAGAACAGCAGCAGCTGCTGTTGTGATGACGGTGTTGTGTTTTTGCTGTGTTGCTGGTGTAGACAGGGTGTTTGTCATGTAATCTTTCTCCTTCTCCGATATTCAACCTTTATTCAAACCTCTGAAACACATTAGGCAAATTTAATGGGACAGAGAAACAAAGCAGTAAGAGCAAAAACTGAACAAATAGTATAAAGACCATACAACCACAAATGTCAGGCCTTTAAAATAGCTTTTACAGGGCTGTGTACAGCGCACTGCTGTGGCCTATATAAAGCACTGAAAGAGAGACTTAAGTACCTTAATAGTACGATTCCTGCTGCAGAGAGTGAGACTGCTGAAGGGGGTTCAGGTGAGGTATCGCACCATACTTCCCTGTTTTCCCTGACTTTTCTCTGTCTCTGCTTCCTGGTTTTTAAATAGCAGCTTCTCACTCAGCTTCTTGTCAGACCCTCTCCCTGTCTTGTCTTTGACTCGTCGAGCATACAAAATTATTATAAAAGATAATTCAAAGGAGGAACTTATCTCAGGGCTTACTAACACACATTGTTAGATTTTACATGTACATTTAATAAAAAGTTTCTAGTGGTCCTTTAGGGGGTTATGGAGGTCCTCTAAAGAGGTTGTAGTGGTCAGTGAGGAAATTCTGGAGATCATTTAGGAGTTTCAAGGGATTTTTTGAGGTTTTAAAAGCCATTGAGAAGGTTCTGCGTGTAGTTTTGGAAGTTTTAGTGGTCAATGACAAGGCTGTAGAGGCCCCTCAGAAGGTTCAGGGGGATGTTAGGAGGTTTTAGTGGCCATGCAAAGGTTCTTTGAAATGTCTTTTGGAAGAACACAGTTCATCCCTTCAGTAGAGTTCAATTCACTTGAAAAACATATGACAAGAAGCATTGAACTAACACCTTTTGGTTTCTGTTCCTTTATTCTGTCCACCATCTGTATGTTGGCATGTTCAGAGAGCCGAGCTCACAGCTACTGTGTTGATATATGTTGTTTGTGAGCTCTTTAAACTTACACCATCTAAATACCTCCCCAGTGCATAAGGAAACTCAGAGTCTTGAGCTGCTGTCCGTGGGGTGTGGCAGAGATAAATCTGTCATGTGCTCAGATATGGGAACTCATCTGTAAATCACTCTTGACAGTCAACCAGTATAGTAGTGGATGGTTAACCCCGCTTTTCTGGTTTCGTAAATGAATTCCTTTCCACCCCTTGCTTTTGTTTTTTGGTCTTCCAGTGAAAGCTGTCTACTTTACGATTTTGTTGACCACCCCTGCTCTTATTGTAAGACAAGCCTCCCATAGAAGGTTTTACAATTATTGTGCAGACAGCAGGGTGAGTGACATGAACTTGAACCCAGCAGGAGCATGCACTTGTCTGACTGTTACCACTGTTAACTTGCCCTTATCTCTTATAGTTTGTTTTGTTAACACTTTTTGTTAAAGTTGTTTTGGCATTTTTAAATATCATATTTCTTTCCACCTCAGTATGAGGCAATCTGAAGTTAGTCTAAATGTTTTTTTTAATTAAATGACTTCATTGTAGATAAATAAAAACATTTTAATTTTATAGCCCTAAAAATGTCTGCAGTCACAATATGTAAAAGCACTTTAATTAAACTTCTCTTACTTAGATATGGTGAACAATTTTAGTCAAAGTATATAGCACCTGTCTAGATCAAGATCTAGATGAAGCAGTGCTTCACAATAGAAGACGAAGCAAGAAATAAAATACAGAAACAGTACGGGAATTATTAATAAGAGATTAAAAAAAACAATAGAGTCAAACATGAAAAGGCCACATGTTCAGTCTTTTATAGTCAAGATTCAGATATCCAGGACTGAGATTTGGAGTCAGGTTAAATTATGATCTTGGTGTATTATTAACACTGTGCTAGCAAATGCCCAAATGCTGATAAATATTTGATGTTGGTCGTAATTTTATCTACCCTCAGCTGCTGTGTCAGGAAAGCTGCCTGTTTTGAAGTTCACTTTATTCTCTACAAATCAGAATGGCCAGGTGGTTGTAGAGTAATAGTAAATTCATGACTGTTAATAGCTGACGGTACACAAAAAAAAGTCCAGATAATCCCTGATCAGTGGCAACCTTTGACATGTCAGTGAAGTGTCATAATATCCGAGTGTCCTTTTCTGCATTGTGTTATTAAATATTAAACTACACGAAAGTGCAAGGAGACAAGATTATCTAAACTGAAATTGATAACAAGACCACTTTTCTTTCTATTTTCAAGTCTTTCAGCATTTTGAGTTTTACACTGATTTTAAATACCAAACATTCTTTATTAGTTTTTTTTATATATATATATATAAAGGTTTTTTTTATTTTAATAATGATAATATTTTTCCGTAACTATGGACAAGCAGTGCCTATGTTATTGTCACATCATACAAAACTGTCTGTGGCAACAGTTGTTGGTTTAGCACTGAAATGTTTCAGTGAAGGCTGTTATTTAAAAATTACAACGAACAATAAGGGGTGGCAGTAATTCAACTTGTCAGGGACAGTATATGATAAGGTTTTTTACGACTTGGAAAAATGCACCCGTAATGCCCTTGGTCTTGCTACATCATGTAATTTCTGAATAGTGCTGGGCAATCTGGATTGTATCATCATTTCCTCTCAGTGTGATTCGGGGTCTTCCTCTACTCTCTCATTCACCTTTTCTCTCTCTCTCTCCCTCTCTCTCTCTCTGTCAAAGCATGCCTCTCTGTCAGTGTACATGTTTCTCTTCCTTTACTCATGTTTCTCCTGTCTCTGTTTCCTCGCCCATTAAAATGCAGGAACCCATCCACTGCTTTCTACCAGGCTTTCCGGCCTAGCAGATTACGAGGGTCAAAGCCTGTCAACGATAGGTATGAGCTCGGATGTGTTTACACGTGTGTGTGTGTGGGTGTGTGTGCGTGTGCGTATGTGTGTGCGTGTGTGTGGCCTGGACTGGCTGGCTAACCCAGACCCTGCACCCCTATAACGCAGCACACCTTGCAAGAAAATGTCCATGTTAACTTCAACCCCGAAGTGTCATTTTTCTGAAAATATGTCCGCAAGTGTTGTCAACGAAGTGACACTGTCATCAACTTTTTAAAACAAATGACACTATCGTTCAACAAAAATATATTTTACAGTTAATGAAAGATGACTTGCATTGCTGAGGTTCCTACCACACCACAACTGCCTTAAGTCTTAACATCCACAAAACATTGTAACACTCAAAATTGTATTGTGAGTGTATATTAAATTAGGTGAAAAAAAAAAAAAAGTATGATTATAGTTTTTGTCATTAGGTCTTCATCTTAAGCTTTTTGGTGGATAGGCCTAAATTTAAAATAATTTCCTTAGACTTGGTTTCAGTGACCAAGTTTAGTAGGTAAAAGCTATTTTAAAAGAAAATAAATATAAACATAAACTTCCAACAGACAAAAGAAAGACTAAGTGTCTCATTATGTTTTAAATACTGCTGTGTAAACATTTCTGACATTACTGGGGGGAAAAGGAACTGAATGTACTGCAAAATTATCACATGAAGATTGTAGGTACTGGTAGAAATTGCTATCAACCACTTCATTGTTGCATTCAAAAACCTACATGAATGAATCTTTATTTCACTTCTCTGGCAAACTTTTCTCCTTTTGTAAAATGAAAAATGGCACTTTGAGACCAACTACAGAAACAAAACGACTTGTCAAGCTGGACATTTCAGCAGCTGCGAGTGTGTAATGCATGGAGAGAGCATGGCACTGCAGGAAGCGTCCGAGTACGTTTTGTAACACTCTGGTCTGGCTCTGTTTCAGGGCTCTGTGACACTTTTGAGTATCTCCGTTCTGCCGGTCACGAGGATGTGGCGCTCAGGTTTCTCTTGCCCATACAACGTGTGCGGCACAGGGCCAGGGGGTTTTAGCACTGCAAATAGAAGATCACACTGAGATAGCATGACAGAGGTTGTGTTATATGACGTAATATTCTTATGTCATTTGTATGCTCAGATGAGAAGCTGGTGATTACCGACTTGAATTCATCGACTCAGGGAATTGAATTTTAAAATGAATTCTTATCTTTTAAGAACTTTTCCTAAAACCAAAGAAATTGACGATAGAGGTAGAGCTGGACTGCTACATAACTTGTCTGGGCTATTGAGCCTCTGTGTGTGTAGTGCTGTCAGCTAAGTCAAATTAACTGAACATGCAAATGCATTTCACTTTATTGATCATGCCACAGGGAGAAACCCAAGAAGAAACTATTAGTGCTGAAATCATTAGTCGATTGATTTATTAGACTATCAAAATAAAATTAATAAGCAGCTTTTCTGATTAGTCAATTTTTTAACCAAAATTCTTCAATGTGAGAATTTACTCCATTTCTTTGATTTATATATTTCATATATATTATTGAATCTTGGATATTCTTCAGCTTTTGGAGAAATCAAGCAATTTTTTTCCTACATTTTGTAGACTAAACAGTAAATCAGTCATGAAAGCTGTCATTAGTTGCAGCCCTAGAGGGTATAACTGAATCATTTCCAGGTCTTGAAAATGTCGATTGTTAATTATTATAAAGCATGTAAGAACTTGTTGAGTAGCAGCGTTACTGTTGGACGATCAATGGCATTTGTTTGTAACTTAGAAGTAATTATGGTTTGCATTAGTCAAAACAACTTTTTGTTCCCATGTCCTGTCACATGGAGGCTGTTTGAGGTCCTGATTCTTTGCCATGGATATGTAATTGGCTGTCAACAACCACTGACAAGCAAACTCTGGGGTTAAGGTGGCAGCATGTTTGTATTCAAGCCTTTGATGTTGAGCCAGTGGTTGGCACCAGTGGTTGAAATTATATGACATTGTCTGAGCAAAGAGCTCTGGGGCTCAGTTCCTAGTTTGGGTCCAAGAACACAGGGATCCTTTAGAGAGTCTCAGGGAATCTTCAGGAAAATTAGTGTAATTTTCATCGTGACTTTTGCTTCATCTGCCAGATTTGAGCACAATAGTGTGGCATAGTGTGTGTAATGTGTGTTCTTACCCAGCTGTGTGTTGCCAAACAAATTATAACAAATGTCTTTTCAGCCCATAGTTTTGGTCTCTGATCTTAATGTGTCAGATGATTATATTTTATATTTGGCAGTGCCTGGGGTGAAAGATTTGCAAAAACTCTGCTCTAAGGGAAATTATGCTAATATATGTTAAATCTTTTACATTTTTACTATGAATCATATTGAGACATTCAGTATAGTTTATATTTTTCTTTCCAATTATTATTACACAATAATGACAAAGGCATTAGTCACATGAAGCATTTGATTTACGCGAAATAAACTAAGACATAAGTGACATGGGAATATCCTCCTGGTGTATCTCCACTCCCATGATTCCTACCAGCTGTTGGCAAGTAATCAAAGACTATTAGTGAAATAAAACAGATGCAACTGTCATGAATGTGTGAGTAATCCAGTGCAGTGAGCATCAGATGTACCAGCGTCCATATTACTATAATCTTAAAAGCGAATCAGGTCCAGATAAACTGGATGTTTATGTATAACAACAGTAGCAGTTGAGCAAGTGTGTCGTTGCGGCAGACAAAAGATTCGACGCTTCTGTTTGTTCTCCGTCCAACTCATGTTTGCCCCTGGGCTCTTCAACTCACAGTGCAGCTTTATTCAAAACTTTTCAACTAACCGCAGGTGAACCTGAGGGAGCCGCCTCATTCCATCTCTCTTTGTCCTGCGCCAGCTCTCCTGCAAGGTTGGGCTTGTACGTTGTGAAAGGGGGGTGGGGTTGATCACAAACTGTTTGAGGGCATAAAGGAGCATTCCTGAAAATGATTGCTTTTTTTTAAATGGCAAAATAAAATTTGTGCAAAAATGATATCAACAATGAGGTTACATAAAGGCTGAGAGGAAAAAATATTTTGTGAACATCTGGGTATTGATTCAAAGCAGAAAACGCATTTTGTCAAAAGTAAATTTATATTGCAAATTTTGGCCCCGATGTTGACTATTAAAGCGGCGCCGAAATTAGTACCTGTAACGATTAAGTATTAGCATATAGTCTTGCATGTGTAACTTCAGTGACACACACAGTATGCGAACCTTTCCCATTTGTCTGTTTTGAATTTGTACTCACATGTTCACAAAAGTTTGCTTTTTTTATTCTTTGTTTAATCTCAGCGTTGATGTAATTTGTGCACAAATTTTATTTTGACATTCTCAATTTTTTCCTGCAACTCTTCACATTCACATCTTTCCACAGGGTTACCAGGCTGATAAACAACCATGGATTTTGAAATTATTTCTGAACATCATTTCACAAGCTCAAAATCTTGACCCTTATTTGATCCCATACAGCTCTCCTTAGATCTCGGGTTCACCACAGGAGATTCATTTATTTTAGACTAACTAAATTATAAGTTACACTCTGGGTTTGTAAACATTTCAGAAAAGCGATCTGCTCAATGGATTCATTGTGAGGCTGTGATTAGTCCCAAGTAAAGCAGCAGCAGCAGCCCTTTTATTGCCCTGCATCCACAGTGACCAACTTTATGATTACAGACAATAAAGAAAAGACAGATTTATATTTGGACTGAGCACACCTGATCACTGGCCCTACGCTCAGCCATGGAGGGTGATATGCTCCAGATCAGGTATGCAGCCAGTGTTTATGACACAGAAACAAACATTTCATTATGAGGAAAATTGAACATGAGAAAGCTGCATTTTAACTCTTGATGTGCTGACAGGACACATCCATACTCCTTAATCAGTTTAGTTGATAAATTCACAGCAATCTGCCGTTATCGTTCCCCTATGAAGTCATGTATCTTTTAGAAACTGTTGCCAGTTTATTCAACATCTGTTAAAAATTGGATTTTCACCACATTTCTTGGTATTGAAATGATTGTGGTCACCCTGCCTCCATACAAATGAAAAACATGCACACAAAAAAACACTTTGTAATTGCCAACACGCTGTGGGGCATATTCTAACAGAACCTAGCCCAATTTTGTTTCAAAGTCATTGTAAGAAGTGCACACAACAGTAAGTACATAATTTTGAACGGATTACTCAGCGTTTGTACAGGAGGTACCCCCCTCCAGCCAAATCACTAACTACAGGTCTTTGATAGACATGACATGACTTGACATTGTGCAGAGGTCTAGTCTCAAACCTAACGAGGCTTTTTTAGACGCAGGGAGAAACTAATGGCTGGAGATCATAACCATCAAAGACTCTTATACCACTTGCGTGTCTCAAAGACAGCAACGTATGGTGGCAACATTTTCATCCTGTCAACTTTATCTTTGGAAACTTTGCTGACGTTTGACTTTTTTATTTATCTAGAAAAAAGTTTGCTGAGCACACACGCAGCCTTTTCATCATCGCCTCGATGATGAAAAGCATAGCATGGTCGCCCATACAGTAGGTCATTATGGACAATAATGAATTATGCATTTAATTCCAACGTAATTGGGGCTGCAGCTAATGATTATTCTCATTATTGATTAATCAGATGATTATTTTCTCAATCAATTAATGGTTATGTCTCTAAAATGTTAGAACTCAAAAATGTACTATCAGTTATCGCAAAAAAAAAAAAATCATATCCTTACATTTGAGGTGCTTAGACCAACAACCCATCAAAATAGTCGTTCTTTTTCTGTCAATCGACTAATTGACTTTTTATGGATCTTTAAAGACAATTTTCCCAGTTAATCTTTAAGATAACTTTTAAGCTGTATCTCTGTTGTGTAATGTCTCCCACACATTGATTTATTTATGACGGCCCATCACAATATCAGCATTGACCACATTGATTTTCCTTTTTTCTGTTTGTTTTTTTTGTTTGTTTTTTTTTACTATTTCAAATGGATAAAATCCTATTTCATTGCAGAGCTGTGGAAAGCGCATTGATTCACTCAGGCACTCCTTGCCCCGCTCTCTCCCTCTCTCTTCCCCTCTCCCTCTCTTTCACAAACATATTGACTATGACAGACCCATCTGTCATAGTCGGTCTGGCTAAAAACAACATTGCATTTGGTCTTCGCAAACAGAAATGATGTTCGTGTTTATTTGCACATAGATCGGGAAAATAAGAGTCGATCACAAATGGTAACTGGAGATGCATATGAAGACATATTCTAATGCCAGGTGTGAACTGACATGCTTAGAGCTGTCCACTTGGGATCAGATCACCCGAGACGCATATTAATGCCAGGCCTGAACACCGCCTAAGTCCTTGATCCTGTGATAAATGCTCTGCTGCATACAGAGGCTCGTTAACGGTGAGGTGCCAGGATTTTCCCATTAAAGCCTCAGGAGTAGCACTATTACTTTTAACACATTCCAGTGCGGTCTTAATCCACATTGAGCCAAACAAGTGGCACAGACCCAGATCACTCAGGGAGGCAAAGAAAAAGTAGTGAAATATGATATTGAAGCACATGGTGCGTGCTGAAGAGCTCGTTTAAGTTGAACACCATTTTGCCAGTGATTATTTAAGGCTGGAGTGACCCCCTGCCCTGGATCACCCCCTCTGTTTGCATATGGAGTTTGATGGTCACATTACACTGTGGCTCTTTATCACTTCTTCAGGAGCAGGACGGCTCTGCAACCATTAACAAACATCCCTGCTGGTAGTTATTTTAGCCTCTAGACAGGCTAAAATAACAAGGTCCTCCATAACCCGTTTAAATTAAGAGTGATGGCTAAAGCTCATCCGCTGTCTCAAGAATTCAGATCTTATCCTTGACTGTATTAAACCCTCGAGGACCTTTATTCCTGCTCATGCTCCCTGTCGTCCGGTTCATCCACCAAGACATCTGCTAGAGGTGTCCATGTCTTAGCGGAGGACAGGCTGGGGGTCTCTGAGCATGTCACGTAGGGACATATGCAGAACAAGGCCATGTTTGTGCACAAGTCTAGGGATTATATAACAGGATAGGGTGAGAGTAGGACAGTTCCTTTGAGCTGTTTACTAGGAAGCTCGGTGGCAGCAGACACACCTACTCATGACTCTGATTTAGTACTGGAAAAATAAAACTTCCATCTCCAGACAAGAGGTCCCTGAGGTCTGTCTTATGTTGTTTAGTCTCTATTGTGTCGGCATGGACCTCCCCTTATGTAGACCACACGTCCCGACAACACAGCATCTGAAAAATCCACCATGTTCAGAGGCACATATTAACATATTTCCAGCATCCTGCAATTGTCGTTATTGCTTGAAGCCTTTCAGGGCATTAAGGACAAAGGCAGCTAATCACGATGCTTTCCTTTGTGACTACTGTAGTTCAAAATGCAAATTTTTTGTTTTGGGGGAATTTCAAGTATTCCCCGCGGTTTGTTTCCCCCCTTGCAATATTCAGGATATTTGTTTTGATCATGACAAGCATGTTGATGGCATTCCTAGTTTCACACATCTCTCAGTGCACATTATCATTTTACCCAGACTCCTCGGCGGTGGAAGAACTTAACAGGGAAAGATTACACAGCAAAAATGTTCACTTTGAATCCTTTGTCCAGTTTTAATTAATAATTAACAACAAAAAGGAAAGTTTTCGTGTGGTTTGACGTAAGGTGTCGTCATGGAATCGTCCTGTTATACTTCAAATACTTCAAATTTGCACTTGAGGGACTTTCCTAAAATGGATTAGGAGTTTAAAAATGTTAGTCTTTTTAAGAAAGCTTAAGAAATGTTTGGTCAATTCATTGATAAGTTGATTGACAGATTATTCAACCACAATCAATCATTTCAGGTAAAAATGCCAAACATTTGCTAGTTACTAGTTACAGCTTCTCCCATGTGAGGATTTTATGTTTTTCTTTGTCACATATGATAGTAAGATGAAATATATAAATAGATTGGCTGATTTTCATTTGGAAAATCATCAGAGGATTAATCGATAATGAAAATAATTATTTTCAGCCCTAGAAATGTTAAAAGAATTTTCTGGAGAGAAAGTATCTCAAGAAATGAAAAACATGACAGTCTTGACTGAGACATATTCTTAAAGTAACTGATCTCCATCAAAAACATTTTTATTTACAGTGGAGGTTTCCATGGAAAACTGGACGTGACCGCTGCCATGATCTGATTTATCTAACTAGATAGGTAAACATGAGAAGCTCAGAGTTCCCCTGTTGAGAAGGGTCTCTTGTAAAATACTGGTCTCTTTGTTTTCAGAGAGGGTGATCATTAGTGAAGCAGAGTGTTGAGGGGCCAGCTTGGTTGGTGGCAGGGTTGAGCAAGTAGTTGTTTTTTCTTTTTTATGTTTTCAGTAAGTGAAATGGAAGAAGCCACTTTCAGTTCTCTGTACATGTTACATGTGCAGGTTCACACTGCTGAGTGAATTGGGGATCGTGTTGAAAGTTTCAAATGTTAGAACTGTGATGTTTGAATGCTTTAGCCTCCTCAAAATGGAAGCCTCTAGCTGAATTCTGCCATAACAATGAGTTCATTGTGATCAATAAGAGAAGGCTGTGAGTTTTCCCTGAAGTTTTGTGCTCAAACTACTCGGAGCCTCTGCTGACCTCCTCTGATGCATCAGCTGAACTGCATCTTGAAAGACAAACAATGAGACCCAGGCTAAAGCAGGCCGCTGCATCTGAAAGAGGGCAACGGTGAGTCGTCAGTGAGCGCACTCCTCTGTTGTTACAGCCCCCACCCTCCAGCTATTGTTTTGAAATACACTCGCAGAGGGGGGGGGGTTATCACTGAGGTCTAATTTATTCAGCTGCCTCCCCCTACAGTGAGTGTTTGTATGTTTTGGGACCGGGACGTGTGCCGGTGCATCTGTGCCCCAATGGAGAACGCAGTGGATTTCGGACACTATAAAACATCATGTGACAAACTCAGAGAGATGGAAGAGACCACAGTTTGCTCCTGCACGTGTCTCATATGATACAGAGCCACACACAAAGTCAGACTCAAAAGCATATGAGTAACTTTTGGTGTGTGAGCAGGTAGGAGCTGTGTGTCAAACAGGAAACATGCCGATGATGGAAATCGGGCTGTAGCTGGTATCAAACCAAAACACCTTGTGGTTACAGGACTGTTTTGATAACCAGTCCTCACTGAGGAGCTCGACTGTGTGTTGTCCCAGCATGATGGTGGCTCTGACACAGATGTCTGGGTTTGGAGGCGCTGGCCTCGGGGCCGGAGGTGTCCAGAGCTGGAATGTGCTGCCATGTGGTCCTGCAGACTTTGTTGGGGGGGGACGAGTGCATGTGTGCTCTGCTACAGTCTGCGGGAAAGGCCCATGTTGAGGTTAACACAGCGAGTGGTCCTTATATAAACCGCCACATGTCCTCCTTGAATAAAATGTACAATTTACTTTATTTTGCTTGGACGCCGAATAGTAACAAATTAGTTTAGGCCTTGTTTTTTCTCCCTAACATTTCTAAACATTTCAGTCTTTAAGGCCAGATCTCCCTGGCACATGAAGAGCTAATTTGTTCCAAACAAACTGCATGTCTTCTATTTTTTATTATTGATAAAAACATATTTCATCCTCAGCTCGTGGACATTAGTCTCTCTCTTTGTCGCATATGTGTAACTGCTCAGTTCAAAGGGAGGAATGTTTTCTCCTCGCGTTGTTTATCAGTGTTCAGATCACAAGTCCGAGAGAGACGCTCATTATGGAATGCAAACTCATTTACCCTGCTGTCACTGCGTCAGTGTGGATCTGTTATGCTGTACATCATCTCTGAACTACAGTTAAAGATTTTTAGCTTGCTCAGTAATTCGACAAGAATTCAGATGAGTAGGAAAATGAGCTGGAACTTTTTAAGTATTTCCTTTGCTCACATATTTTGTTCGTTGAGTTGCCCCAGGACAGACGGAGAGAAGACTGTAGAGATGTGGAACGTTGCATTAACAATGTGATCACTTGCAAAGCACATGAATTCACTCTGTAGATTTGGTGTGACGTGCCACCGCGATTCAATGCGCTGACATTAGTCTTAAGAGAATGCTGTAAGTTTTCATTGGTGTCACTGACATTAAGACTAATATCAGCAATACCAATAAAAACGTACAGTATTCTCATTTCGTATCACTATACAGTTCATGAAAAAATAACCCATCTCAATCAGCTTTTCACACTTATTTTTGATGGCTCCTACACAGATTTTCACAATGTAACTGCTTGAAATTATTTTCCTCAACACTTTAGATTTAAGAATAATCACATTAAATGGGCACTGAATGGTAAACGTGCTGAAACATGACAGGAAATTCAGGAAAACTGTTGTGGAGATCAACTTTGGCACAGTTTAAATTGCTCAATTGTTTGTAAAAACACAACATACTGTGGCATCAGTGCCAGCTGCTGTTATTATATACTCATCTCTTATTTCTCTTTAAGGGTGAACAGCACTGCACTTTTGTTATGCCGTGCAAAAAAAAAAAGTTATTTAATAAAATATGCCCTACTGTCAACTCAAGAGTTAAACATTTGTACTAAGAGAAAAGATCAGGGACATCAAGTACATGTATAAACACACTGCCTCCTATTTAATTAAGGCTTAATCTTTGAATAAGTCGTCCTCTGCCTCTGGAGTGGCGATGGTCCTGGCAGACAGTGGTAGAGAATAATGTAACTTATTCAAGAGTCTTCCCAGGAGTAAATTAAGTGGAGAGGGAGGGAGAGGCTGAGCTCCGCCCCTTTGTTTTCTCACCATGTGACCGAGCGGGGTTTTAAGACTCACTCGGCACCTAGTCAAACAAGAGTCATCCGTGTTTGAACACACAGTGGACTAGTATACCAGAAAACTTTAGCAGACTTTGGAGAGACGCTAAGATGCGCTGCAGAATGAGCTACACTCTGCCCTGCTCCCCGGGAACTTCACCCACATATTCTGGGCGGTTGATGTCTTACAGAGCGAGATGCAGGTAACAGGCTTTTGTATACGGTCTCTGTCATGTGTTTTACTGTCGGATTAGTTTAAGTGGCGTGTGTGCTTGTTACAATCGGTGGGTATGTTGCCGTTCTTATGGTTTCAGTATGTAGTTTCATTTTTGCTCATTTAGGTTTTACTGCCTCCTATATCTTTATGTGAACTTAGGATCTTTAACTCAGGTCTCAGTCAGGAGTGTGTTATCCCATCTTTGGCATAGTTGACATCCAATCTGCTAAATGGCCATTTGCTCTCACTGGGTGCCCCGCATGTTTTAAGTATTTGGCCATCAGCTGTTTGGTATGCACGCCTCTGTCCTCTCTCTGGTCTGGTTGTGGCACACCAGCATGTTTTCCCTCAAGTGTGGCATCTGTTGGGTTTGTGTTTGTAGCCCCCCCCCCCCCCCCCCCCC